>NC_056729.1:1171950109-1172110109 GCF_019279795.1 Protopterus annectens | reverse complement strand
CAAAGCTTATATTCCTTAGGGGTCTTACCCCTATTAATAATACAGTGTTCTTGAGAGTGGACAACTTCTTTACCTAAAAATTAAGCAAAGTCTCTGTTGTAAATTTATTTTTTAAGTTCTGGTTTGCTAAGATTAAAGATGATAGTAGTCCAGGACCAGACAACATTTCAAGTTGCCTTTGGGCCATATTATCTAAGGACATGCTTAGTAATCTTGCTATTTTGTTTAATCTGTTATTATCTTAGGGTATGGTTCCCATGAGTTGAAAACTGGTCAGTGTGATCACAACACAAAAGGGTGGCATTTTGTTAAGGTTAACAATTACAGACCTATTAGTTTAACTTCATTAGTTGGAAATGCTTTGAAAGATGCTGTTTTGCTATTATTTTGGGCAATGGCAAGTCTGGATCAGAACTGGATATTTTTCAGCATAGATTCACAAAGAATAGGCCTGCATTTACTCATTTAGTGGATTTCTATGTGTCTGTCAGTAATGTAATGAAGTCTGGTGTTGAGGATGTGGAGACTTGTCTTGACTTATCAAAAGTTTTTAACAGCATCCCACACTATGTCATCATTTAAGTTATCTCACATATTTCTATTGATTCATATATCAAAAATGGTTATTGGCTAGACATTAAAGGGTTAGGTTAACAACTACTATTCAAACTAAGAAATAGTTTAGGTAAGCGTTCCACAAGAATCTGAGTGGGTCCACTTTTGCTCAACAGATTTTTGTCTTATTTTTTTTCAAAAAATCTTTATTAAAAGTTTGTAAACAATATGAACAGCATAGTAAAGACAATTGTCAAAAATGAAAGAATCATTTTTAATTAACAATGTCAAAAGCAAACCAATACATATTTAAATATACACTGACAAAAAAGCCGTGGTGGTACAGCGGTAGCGTTGTTGCCTCACAGCAAGAGGTTCTCCTGTTCGATTCTTGGCTGGAGTGCCTTCTGTGTGGAGTCTGCATGTCCTCTCCGTGGTCGAGTGGCCTCCGAAAGAAATGCGTGAATGGGCGTACCTTCGCTGAAGGTTGGGCGTCGGGCTGGCAACTTGGCATCATAAAAATCAACTGCCAATCATTAGCGGATGGGAGTTCCGCTGTGGCGACCCCTAACCAGGAAAAGCCGAAAAGACAAACAACAACATACATAAGTGCTATAAGCCAAACTCTATGAACAAGTGAGATGGTTAATAAAAAATTAGAAAGAGAAAAGAAAAAACAAGAAAATAAGACAGATAATTTAGAGCCCCAATACGAAAGATCAAGTAGGAAAATAAAGGATAATGTAAAGGGGTGAGGACGTAACTGAAGGCTCACCTTATTGTAGAATGATGTCAAATAGGGTTGATCAATACTCAGTAAAATGTGGATATAGTTTTTGGCTATATATTAAAAATTTGTAAGCTATTAAATATTTAATTGCTAATTGTCTAAAACCAGTCCAGGAGAGTGCAGATCTATCCTTCCAGTTCCAGGTAATATAGAGTTTAATTAGGGTAAAAAGTGTGATTAATATGCATAATTGTAGTTTCGTTAAGCCAGAGGGGGAATATGTAGCATAGTAAATTTCCAGGACAGGGTAACCTTCTCGTAACCCATTTTTTGCAGCTTAACTCTTAGGGAACACCAGAGTTAGTAGGAACATTTACAGCTCCAAAAGATATGAAGGAGATCAGCCTTCTGAAGCTCACAATGTCGGCAAAAGGGAGAGGTTGTAGGACTGAATTTATTTAGACTGGCTGGCATGTAGTAAGCATTATTTAGTATCATTAATTGTGTGTAACTCAGTTTCTTAAAAGGGATAAATTTAGGTGTTATTTGGATAAACCAGATTTTTTGATCATTTGAGGGTGTCAGATCAAGATCAGAATAATAGTTGGAGAAAGGCATCTCATTCTGATATCTGAGCACAATTATAAGTCTATACATATTGGAAATCATTTTTTTTCATTGACAATAAGCTCCGAGAATTTTACAGGTATTTATATCATTGAGGGTTAACTTTGGGTCATTTAGAGTTTTGGCACACAATTCTCTAATTTGTCTCAGAATGATGATATAATTCTTGGGGAGATTTAGCAGTACTCATATCTCTGTAATAGACTGATTTCTATACAGGCAGATGTCAAGTAAGAGTAAATCTTTTAGGAGCGGGTAGTTATTTAGGTCAATCATTTTGTTATTAAGTCTGAAGTTTGGGTTGGCTGCAATGTATTAAAGGCAATAGATAGATTTTATGATGAAAAGAGTTGTTGCAGTATGGATATTTTATATTTTAAAGATGTATGAATCTTGATTTTTTTTCAAGTTCTCCTTGTTAAGGAAAGGAAGGGCTACAGGGTTACATTTAACAGTTTTAACATAATTGTAGAACAACTCTATCCAGGCCAGTGCCCAAGTTTTCTTATTTGAGCTAAAGTTCAAGATTGTCACTATTCTGTTACTATTAATTATGTTATAATAGAGTCTGAAGTCTGGAAGGCTCATTCCAACCTATCTTTTGGGTATATCAATTTTTGGTAGGAAATTCGGTTCCCTATTATATGATCGAAGATGCATTCTTTCAAATACGTCTTGATCGAACTTGAAAGCACAAAATGGCAAAATACGGAAACGGCATATAAGCAAATTATTTCCTTGGGAAAGAAATTGCTTGGCCGCCTTCGTTATTTTGCCATTTTCATCACTGTAGTGCGATCTCGGAGTCGGTATATTTAAGTAGGGGGTGTGGAGGGGCACAGCCCCCCATGTTGGGGGGTGTGGGGGTCAAAGCCCCCCACTTTATGTAATGTTTTAAAGTTTTTTTTTCTTTTCTGGAACAGTGATTTTTTCCCCTGGGAAAAAAATCACTGTTCTAAATGTTCGGGATTGTAAGCTTTCACTTACATGGGATTGATAAATCAGCGGTCGCTTTTTTAACTGTTTGCTGATTTAATATAGACCCGGAAATTCTAACTGATTGCGGAGCCCACAGAAATGTGGATAAGGATGAATGTAATAGTTTAAAACATTTGTTATGTACAGTTTTGTTGGAGGCATTAAACATGTAAAGCAATCTTGGTAATATATTCATCTTTATTATGGCCACTTTTGATAAGAGTGGAAGCTTGAGTTTATTCCATTTGATTAGGTCCTTTTGCAAAGTCAGCCATAATTTTGTAAAATTGCTTTAATAGAACAGATTTGAGTCTTGCTGGAAATGTATCCCTAACTATTTCAGGGAGTGTGTTATTTTCATTTCGTGTAATAGGGGATATGCAGGTAGTTGGCAGAATGGATTAATTGGAAAGATGGAGGATTTTTCTGAATTTAGTTTGTAATTAGAAAATTTCAAGAAGGTGTCTATAGAGTTCAGGATGTTTTGTGTATCAGAATTGGGTAGAGTAAAGTAAATGTTTAAATCATCTGTGAAAGCAGAGAATGGAATCTTAGTATAGTATAGAACAGGGATATGGTGAAAGATTGTCTGTGTGATAAGTAAGAAAAGAGGTTCAGTGTATAAATTAAATAGGTAGGGAGAGAGTGGGCACCCCTGCCTTGTTACATTTTTAATATCAATCCGAGAAAAGGTGATGTATTGGTCTGTAACATTGTACAAGCGTTAGAATGCAGAGTCCTGATAGATTGAATAAAGTTGGGAGGAATACCAAAGTGGGGTAATACTGAGAAGAGAAAATCTAAGTTAAGTCTGTCAAAAGCTTTAGAGGTATCAATAGCTAAAGCAAATAATGGGGTAAGTTTTTGGCTAGCCAACATTATCATAGCGTTTAATGTAAGTGTATTATCACAGGTCTATCTCAGTTGTATGAATCTAGACTGATATGGTGATATAATACTAGAAATTATTTGCTTTAATCTGTTAGCCATTACTGTAACAATAATTTTAATGTCTAGGCTGATTAAAGAGATAGATCTATAATTACCCGGATTCGTTGGGTCTGTGTTTTCTTGAAGAATAAAGATGGTTTTGGAAATTTTAAGGTGCAAGTCTGAGATCCCATTGTCCTTGATATAACTGAGCAGACGCAATAGGATTTTCAAAATTTTTTGGTTAGCAGTTTTTTAAAACTCAGCTGTAAATCCATCAGGTTCTAGGACTTTGTTGGGCTTAATATTATTAATTACCATTATTATTTCTTGTTGGGAGATAGGGGCTGAGAGGGAATGTTGTTGTTGGTTAAGTTTCGGGAATTGCAGTTGATTTAGAAATTCGTTGGTATCCTGATCCTGTATTCAAGTTGACTGAGAGCCATATACTTGAGAATATAAGATTTCAACTATGTGAATTATTTCTTGATTCAAGAAGTATGTTTTCCCTTGATATTTAATTTCTGTCATATTAGGAGATGTTTTCTTGTTATTTAACAGTCTTGCTAAGAATTTAGATGGCATTTGTGACCATTCTGAGTAGTAGGCCAGGGTTCTTATTTCATGAAAAGGTAAATGATTTGTGTTTAGTAGGTATAGATCTTTTTGGAGGTGATTTAGTAATTTTTCAAGATCCAGGTTATAGCATAATTGGAGATATGTCTCTAGTTTATTTATTTATTTTTTTAATTTCAGTTTCTTTAATGTAGCATACCCTCTTAATATAGGTTGCTTTGTTAATGAGAGTCCCTCTTATTTGGGCTTTTGTAGAGGCCCACTGGATGTCAAATGGATTTTGGGGTACATCTGGAATGGCTAGTAGTTCTTCGAAAATGTTATCAGTTTCTTGTACAATATCAGCCTTCAGTAGAAGTTATGGGTTTAAGGTCCAATTGTAGTCCCTATTTCTAGTAATAATTTTGTTAAGTCCATTTATAGTAAGAGTAATTTTTGAATAGCCAGAGAAGAACCTAGGTTCGGTATGGAAGTCAATGTCTATATTCAAAAAGATGTCAGATATATAAAACAAATCAAGTCTGGACCATGGTTTATGGCAGGATGAATAGAAAGCAAATGTATTATTTGATAAGTTTTTATTTTGGAAGACGTAAGGATCGAATAGATTAAAATATTTTTTTAATTCAGAAATGGCAGTGGTGGCATAAGTGTTGTATGAGCTTTTTATATTTGTCCTATCTTCTGTGGGATCTTGAATGGCATTCCATTCCCCTCCTATAATATAATAATGGTTAGGGAAGCAAGTTAAAATTGTATAGATAAATATAAAATTCTTGTTGTCTAGAGCAAGGGGCATAGATGTTTAGAAGTTGGACGGGTTTATCAAGTTATATGCAGCTAGCTGTTAAATAACACCATCTTCTTTCTAAATCAACATCATAATACAAGATATTTTTTTGGAATTTATTTTTTATAATAATTGCTACACGGACACTATTAGATTTTTTTACCAGCTACAGTAATTGTTTTTATCCACTTTTCCCCCATGTCATGTTTCCACTGTTCAGGTAGCATATACGTTTCTTGTATTAAGATTATTTTCATTGTTGATTTGAAAATTAAATGAAAAAATAGTTTTCTCTTTTTATCCATTTGAATCCCCTTTACATTCCACGAACCAATAATCAACATACTGCTATTTTAACTAAGAGTAATAACTGGGGCAGGTAAACTTCAATGGCTAAGGTTATTTGATAAGAAAAATATGGCAGTCAACTAAGGATATAGACAAATAGCACAAATCTCTTCCTGCACTAACACTGCCTAATCACAAACCTACTTGGCCCAGAAGAAACCAATATAATGATCAACAGAAATATACTATGGGAACTCTGTAATATAGGTATTTTCAGGAAGGCATTAAAATCTAATTTTAAAATCTCACGTAAACCCAAAATAAAAAGATTGCTTGTAAAGAGTAAGAGAAACATCACTTAACAACACAAAAATACCAACTCACTCAGCTCCTACAAGATTTTTAAATAACTGGTAAAAGGCATAGAGCTGAGTATTGAGAGGAACAAAAATTGATAGAAAAGAGCATTTACTGGTTGAGACCCTTAATATACCAGTTCAGTCCTTATACATATAGTAAAAGGTTAGAAACAGCTATGATACTTGTTCCTAGATGTATTCATACAATCAGGCCTTAACAACGTTGTGCAAAAGCTTAATATAAAAGGGTATCAATAGCAAGAATATAAATTGAAGTCAATATAACAATTCTTACAGACAAGCATGTTACAATCTATAACCTTAATACAATAACTAACAAGTTATTTTACAAAGCATGATCATTCCAACCAACTGTAAAAAACACATTATGAAACAGCTAAACATAACAGGTGTAGAATCACATACACACTAATTAATAACATTAGTTTAACATTTCCTGTAAATCTTTTGCTGTAAAACACTGACGAAAAGCACACTGACTTAGTGAGTATTAATGGATATTTTGAAACAGTCATATTACTGAATTTGTTCCTTTGAAATATTTACATAATTAAGACCATGCATACAGCAACTGTCATGATCAGACAGTATATTTAAGCTTACTGTTAAATTTATTTAGTTGGTTTAAAGTAACATCAAAACATGTCCCAGATGAAGCTACCGAGACAATGAACGTATCCAATGTTAGGTCCATAAAATTCTAATGTCCACAAAAAAAGCATATCTAAATTATTCATATTCTTGTTGTGAACACATGTTTTACATGTTAGATTATTGCAAATAGTTGCTAAATATAGCATTGAGACATAGATATCTCTGCATTACAGAAAATAAAAAAAAAACATGTTGAAATGAGTAGTGTAGACAATCTTAAATAAGAATTTGTTGAAAGGCATGGGTCTTTATTCATTAGGTTACACAAAAACATCAGCCTTTAATGTTTAAAAGGTTTAACCTGAGGTTCAAAATGTAGACCAGATGTGTTCCTGCATAGTCAAGACTTCTAGGGGGGATCCAGCATGCATTCTGAAGTCTAAAAAAGGACTTTGTAAGAATCCAAAAAAGGAGCAGTTGAATATTTAATCTTTAGGCTAACGTATCATGTTCAAGTTTTCATCCATCTGTACAAACCCACTAAGTGATTTTAAGGATGCACTTGTCCCTTTAAGAATAAATCTAAGCATTTAAGCAGGAAGTTATGGCAAACTAAGATACAGGAGAAGTGAGCCAAACAATGGAGCCATCATAAAATGGAAAGAAACCAAAAACTCCAACTGGAAACTTGAGCACTGGAGGTACAGTACCCACCAAAGAACAGCAAATGACTGAGAATTGTTAATGATTTGTTAAATACCAACGACCTGCTTTACAGGCAGAGGAACGAAGAAAGTAGAAGGCATATCCATTTGAGGCAAGTAAGCATGTAGATCAATGATAATCGGTTTCTACATTAGGGGTATCGTTAAAAGCCTTCAGGAAGGCAGATCATGCTTCTTTAATGTCATGGTAGTGTATTTAGTGCCCTTATGTTGAAATGAGAGGATGTGGAGTATATTTCATTTGAAATGTTATTCTCTTTTGAATTAAGTATGCACAGCATGGAGATAGTTTTTGTCATTCTTTTTTTATTTGCAAAGGTAGGTCTTGAGAAAAATAGATTTTTTTATCATCCCAAGACAATTATTTCTTTCTTTTAGCAAAGGAGCTAATTTTAAAAACATCTTGATAGTTGAGAAGCTTGACATAGATTTGTCTGGGTTTGTCTGTATTTTTTGATGAACGGAGTGCTCTGTGGGCTCTTTTGATGATTATTTGTTTCGCCTTGGAAATGTCTAGTAAAAGGGCAAAGATCCGATGGACCGCTTCAAGGACTTTTTGGTTGTTCAATTTGTTCAGGAACCCCCCCCTGATGATTATATTATTATGCCTGAATCTTGCTTTTAGGTCTATGATTTTTTGCTGCATGTCTTGAATATATTTAAAGTTATTTGCTGAGTCTTTCTGAAGTTGGTCTGTTTTGATCTCATTTTCTAGGACTCTGGCTTCTGTTTTTTTCCATCCTATTAACAATTTGGTTAATAGAGTCATTAATATATTGAAGTTGGTCTAAAAGTTTTTGTATCACATGCTGGACTGGCCGGAGAGCAGTTTTTAGTTCCTCAAGAGTAGAGGGCTGATCTAATTTAGGTTTAGATGTTGTTTTGCTTAAATCTTGTTTCCCCGTTCTAGGCCTTTTAGATAGCATGTCCTTTTCAGGTGAAACTACTGCTGAATATTTAGTTTTAGAGGTTTGAGTGTCCATGTTAATAGCCTCATTTGACATATTTAGATCTTTGTTTTCAATCTTCTCTTTTTAACTAAACCTCTTTTAATTTTCTTTTCTCTCTCTCTCTTTCTTAAAGCCGAAGACTACTCAGATAGAAACAGGTAGTTAGCACCACATGGCAGCTGTTAGGCCAAAGGGTTAAACCTAATCCTTCTTAATCTTCCTTTTTGACATTGTCTGAGATTGTTTTTTCAGTTTTTCTGTAAACAATATATAATAAACAATTAGGTAGTAGTCATAATTTACATGAGATGATGAGCTCTGTGATGAATAATAAGATCCTTGTCAGAGCTAAGGAATAGCAATGTTCACAGGTCGGCAGCCATCTTAATCTCTCAAAAGATTTTTTTCAAGCTTATCACATAAATCTCCTTACTTCGAAGTTAAAACAAAAAATGCCAGTTCTAAACATGCTTATGTAACCCCTCATCATTTGTAGAATGTAATAGAAAAAGTAAATATACAAATGTGTAATACAAAATGTATAATGAAAAATGAGTATACCAAGTAGAGAGAATATATATATGTGAATAATACTATAGGGAGATGTGTCATTAATGGAGAACTGAACAAATTGTTTAAAGATGGCTAAAATGGTACTAAAAAAAAACAATATGCACATTTTATCTATAACAAAGTCTGATACTGTAAGGGAAAAAAATCACTGGAATACAGATGCTCTGTGTGGATAAAAGTGGGGAATAAACAGAAGATTCTACATCATGCGATTAATGAAAAAGGAAAATAATGAGGATATCTGTACTTATACAAATGATGAGGGTTACATCAGCATGTGTAGAATACAGCTGAGGGGAAGAGAATGGGCAGCTAGCACAGTGGAGAAAGGCTTGAGCAACAAGCACTGATCACTGCTGGGGGAAAGCACAGGTCATCTGCGGGAGCTGACCCATAGATCACACAGGCCAAGGTCTAGAGGAGTGTTGAGGAAGTGCAAAGTAAGGGTGGAGTGTGATGGCAGTGATGTGGACTGTAGGAAGAATCAGTCATCTGATAAAAAGAAAGAGATTGTTGAAGAACCTTAAGCAGAAGGAAATGAGTACAGGTTTCAATAAAGAGTTAAATTTAAACAGGCAGGAACTTAAACAGATGGAGAATAAGGTATACAGGTAGATGGAAAAATAGCAGGTTTTAAGCAACAGCAAACTTCGTGGCCACTGATATCATTGGTTGTAGTAACAGTGTTTTGTAAAGTAACAGACTTCATAATTTCACTAAATGTTTTACCACTGACATATCCACAAGGTGGTGTGAGCATTAGCTCTGGATGACTGTTTCTGTCAAAGTGACACCTTGACCCCATGTGCAAAACTGGAAAAAGGGATTTATGGATGTATGGATGGATAATGCCTTGATTTAGTTAAATCCAGGTGGTGGGCATTCAGTCAACTAGAATAAAAAGTTATGTTCTTACCATAACGTTCCATGTTAGTTGTCTTCTTCTCGCCTTCTTTCTTGCTGGATGGGTTCAGAGCCGATCCTCGGCTCTGACTCGGCCTATACTATAGCTCGAGAGCTATTTTTACCTGCTCGAGGCAGCCCTATATCCCACAATACCATGCGCTAACTCCCCAGATCTCGTTGGCAGCTAATACATAGTATAAATTTATTATTATTATCCTTATTTCCAAGTACGGACTCCCTGCTGGTAACACTAAAGATACGGGGAAACCGTAAAGTATTGTATCACATGAAATAGAAGGACTCAGAGACCTTCAAGTCTGTCCAGGCTAGGGGGAAGGAGGGAGGGATGCAAGAAAGAAGGCGAGAAGAAGACAACTAACATGGAACGTTATGGTAAGAACATAACTTCTTAATGTTAAGTTGTCATTCTCGCCTTCATTCTTGCTGGATGGGACAGTGTCCCTAGCACCTTGGTCCTGGGTGGCTCAATGGAACAGACTCCTGAGTACGGTGAAACTAAAGTCAGCTCTATTTCTGGAGGCTATATCGAGTTTGTAATGGGCAATAAAGGTATGTTGAGAAGCCCATGTAGCTGCTGCACATATGGCATCTAATGGTAACCTTGCTTGAAAGGCTGTTGATGTTGATAGTGCCCTAGTTGAATGAGCCTTAGGCCTAGACGGGAGTTGTCTGTGTCTCAACTCGTAGACAAAGGTAATAATGGATGTCAACCATCTGGAAAGAGTAACCTTTGATACTGGAAGCCCTTTCTTCCCTTCAGCATAAGAGAGAAAGAGCTGATCTGACTTTCTGAGTTGTTTTGTCCTGTCTAGATAATACCGTAGTTGGCGATGAACATCCAATAAATGTAATTTCTGTTCAGCCCTGTTTGAGTAGTCAGGGAAGAAGACAGGCAAGTCAATAGAGTTGTTTAGATTTGCTTCAGAGGAAACTTTCGGTAAGAAGGAAGGGTTTGTTCTAAGAGTTACCCTGTCTTTATGAAAGACCAAATAAAGGGGACGGACAGACAAGGCTTGGAGTTCCGATACCCTTCTGGCAGATGTTATGGCTACTAAAAACAGAGTTTTCGAAGAAAGAAGCTTGAGGGAGCAAGAGGCTGTGGGTTCAAAGGGAGGCAGAATCAATGACGTTAGAACCAAATTTAAATCCCATTGTGGAGGCGGATCCTTAACGGGAGGTCTAAGCAAGAAGATGCCCTTGAGGAAGGCTTTACAGAGTTTGTGGGACATAATATTTGCTTCTGAGAGCCCCACATGAAAATTAGCAATGGCCACTAATTGTACTCTGATAGTGGCTGACGATGACCCTGAATGAAAAAGCTCCGCCAGAAAGTCTAGAACCTTATGAATTGGTGCATGGAAAGGATCTAAGGACCTAGCTTGTGCCCAGAGCGAAAAACGCTTCCATTTACTCGCATAAGTCTTCCTAGTATTGGACTTATGGGAAGGAAGAATAATATCACGGACAGGAAGAGAAATAAGGAGAAGCCTGGCTACGGCTGGAAGTGGAGCAACCAAGCTGTGAGGTTGAGGGAATGAAGAGACTGATGCAGCTTGCCCGTTAGATGGGTCAACAGATCCGGAAGGGGTTCCAGATGCTAAGGCTATTCCAGTAGATAACTGTGCAGGAACGGAAACCATACTTGTCAAGGCCAATACGGAGCAATGAGGATCATTTTGGATCTCAATGCGGTTGCTTTCTGAATTAATTGCGGAATCAATGGTAAGGGGGGAAAGGCATATAGAAGACCCCGGGGCCAATCGTGAACAAGAGCATCTCTGGGGGGATGGCCTGGTAGAGGGAAGAGTGTGAAGAAGTTGAGGCACTTGCTGTTTTGAGGGGTTGCGAAAAGATCACAGCAAGGCTGGCCCCACTTCTGAAATATTCTGTCTGCTACCGCTTGATTTAGAGACCACTCGTGAGGCATGAGGATTGTTCTGCTCAATCTGTCCGCTATGACGTTGGACTTCCCGGGGATGTGCATTGCTATCAGAAACCGTTTAGAGGAAATCGCCCATTGCCAAAGTCTGAGTGCTTCTCGACATAGGGGGTAGGACTTTGTTCCACCCTGCTTGTTTATGTACCACACCACAGATATATTGTCCGTTTGAATTGCTATAGTCCCTGTGGGAAGAGAGTTCTGAAGGGCTTGCAATGTTAAAAGCACCGCTCTCATCTCCAGGAAATTTATGTGCAGGTGGCATTCTAATTGTTGCATTGTGCCCTGGACAGTCCTGCCCTGATAGTGCCCCCCCCACCCGATCAGGGAGGCATCCATTGTCACCGTGGCAACTGGGTGTGGAAGAACAAAGGGTCTGCCCTGAAAGAGCTGAGGGGAAACCATCCACCAGGAGAGGTGTTTCTTGCATGATGGGGTTATCAAGATATTGTGAGTCATTGGGAGCTGTTGAAAGGACCACTGAGAAAACAGCATCCACTGAAGGATTCTCATGTGGAAGCAGGCTAATGGGAGGAGAAGGATCACCGCTGCCATGAGGCCAAACATTTTCAGCACTAACTTGACTTGAACTCTGTTGGACTGAAACAGAAACTGAACATTCCGCCCTATGTCTGTCACTCTCTGAGGTGGTAATGTTGCAGACATTTCTGTGGTGTTTAACACGGCGCCTATAAAGTTTATACATTGACAAGGCGACAAGGAGGATTTTGCAAAATTTATAGAAATACCTAGATTGTTGCAAAGTTGAATAGTGTAATCCCTGCCCATTATAAGATGCTGCTTGGTGGTAGCGGAAATGAGCCAGTCGTCTAAATATGGAAACACCTGGAATCCTTTTTGTCTCAGGTGAGCCATGACCACTGCCAAGCATTTGGTGAACACCCGGGGGGCTGTGGTGAGACCAAAGGGCAGGGATCTGAATTGATAATGACTGGCTCCCAGCCGGAAGTGGAGAAACCTCCTGGAGCGCCTGTGTATCTTTATGTGATAGTACGCATCCTGGAGGTCTAACGAGCACATCCAGTTGTCTCTGCCCAAAAAGAGTAGAATGGACTGCAGTGTTACCATCCAAAATTTTGTCTTTTGTACAGAGTTGTTCAATCTGCTGAGGTCCAAAATGGGTCTCCAGTCTCCTGTCTTTTTTGGTACGAAAAAGAATCTGGAGTAGATTCAGGATCTTAGCTGATCTGCTGGGACTGCCTGGATGACTCTTTGTTTCTAACAGCTTTTTTATTTCTAGCTGTGCCTGACCCCTTTGTCCGGGTGGTACGTCTGGTAGGGGTCTTGGCGGTTGTACCGGAGGGGAAATGAAGGGAATTTTGTAACCCTCGGATATGATCGACTGTACCCATTTGTCTTGGGAGAGGGATTGCCAGGCTTCCGGGTACAGAGATAATCTCCCCCCGACTGCCTCCGAAGGCAGACAGTCGGGCAGCTTCTCAGGGATGTTGAAAGGGTTGGTCAGGGAAGGATTCCCTGGAACCCTGGTTCTGTGGACCCCCTCTGCCCCTAGGGCAGCGTCTGTTATTGTTCCCCCCTCTGCCTCTGGGGGGAAATTCACCACGTGCGGCAGGCGCGACTCCCTGTGGTTTGCGGAACCACATCTTTCCACCCTTCTGGCCCTTAGGATAAGGTCTAGAAGGTGTGGAAAAGTGGACTCCCACGGCAGAGAGAGTCTTACGATCTTGCTCGCATCTGGTGAGGGTATTCTTCACCTGAGGTCCAAACAATTCTGAACCATCAAAGGGGGTGTTGGTGAAGGACGCCTTGAAGGGATCGGCAAAGTTACAGAGTCGCATCCAAGTGTGACGTCTCAATGCAACACCTGTGCCTGCGGCCCTACTCGCTCCATCGGCTGGCTAGGAGATAAGCCGCATGGAGGAGTTGACAATGGAATTCAGTGTAGCCAGCTGAGAGTTCATCTTGTCCTGATAACCCGCAGCAGAAGGATCCTGTATGGTTTCACCCAGCTCTTTGAGCAAATCTCTCTGAAGGCGGGTGAAATGACATAAATAGTTCAGTGACCGCATGGCGAAGGTCGCTGAAGCAAATGTCTGCTTACCATACCTGTCCATGGTCCTGGACTCTTTGTTAGGAGGATGAACAGGTACAGAAGGATCAGCTAATTCCTTCTTAGTGGCTGCTGCTACCACCATAGCATCTACTGAAACACCTTTGGTCAGAAAGGATTTGTCCTCCGGAGCAGAAATAAATTTAGAGGGCCTCCTAGGGGTAGGTTCCATTGAGTCAGGAGCTGCCCATGCCTTTCTGGCCACTACTTCCATTAGTGGGTCGAAAGGGGGAGACACCCAGGAGGTGGAAGGACGAGATCCAAAAGCGTCAAGATAAACCGACTCGTCCTCGGAGGGTTTGAGACTGGACCAATTTCCCCTCTGTTTCAGGATCTCTAGGATGTCTGAAAAAGAGACATCCTCAGAGGGGGATCTCGGGGAACCCTCCGACTCATCCAAGTCGGTGTCTGACGTGACAGACTCGGGGGAGTCTATGTGCTTCCTCTTGCACTTTCTTTTCCTAGGGGGTTCCCCTGAATCTTCAGGGGAGGCCTCGGAAGAGGAGGAGACACCCAAAGTGGGTACCCTATGCTTTGGATCTCTGCTGTCAGATGCAGGAGGATGGCCAGAGACCGTAACAGGCACTGTAGAGGGAGGAGCTGCAGAACTTAACCTTGGAGTGGACACTGGGTCCAGCACGCTCCTCATCACTTCGAAGGCTCCCCTATCAGGCATCAAAGGCAGTCCCAGCTGCGAAGAGACCCGAACCGCTCCCAGCACCGACATAGAAGGCTCCGAGAATGATGTCGGGGCCGAACTAACCAGAGACGAAGCTCCGAGAGGGAGAGCGGGGTCGGACAATGGTCCGATGCCACTCGCCCCCTTGGAGCCGACAATGGAGTCCCAGTGCCCGGACCTCTCCACGGACGGAACCAATGAAGAAGTCGGAGCCAACGACGCCAGAGCCAAAGGTGGAAGTATCGGCTCCGATGTGGGCAAGGTTACGGTTCTGACAAACTCCGGCTCCGAACTCGAATGGTGAGTCGGGGGAGGAATCGATGGCGGTACCGAGGGAGCCACAGTCTGGTGAGATGGGCTTTGGAGCATTTGGGCTAGTGCCTGAGATTTTATGAGTCTACTGACCACCCTCTCAATATCATGGTCGGAAAGCCTGGATGACCTGGATGAATGAGTCCTATGACTCCGCTCCGATAGGAGTGGTGATCTCGGAGCCAATCGGATGGATTCTAGCGAGGGGGATCTAGAGCTCTTGCGTGCTGGAGTCGGCTCCGATGCAGGTTTCGGAGCAGATACGACCTTGCTCGCTTCAGATCCGATTGGAACCGATGTCGGAGCCATCTCAGTTACACCAGTCCTCGACCCAAAAGCTGGAGCCGAGGGTTTGGCGGTTTTTGAAGACTTCCCCAAGCCAGACTTGGACGGGGAGTCATCGGGCTTCAATAAGCCCCTCAAGATGAGCTTATTACGATGCTCCTGCAGGACTCCTGAACTAAATCCGTGACAGACGGAACAAGAGTCCTGCAGGTGTAAAGGCCCCAAGCAGTAGACGCAAGAAGTGTGACCGTCTGTCAGAGACATTTTCTGACAGCACGAGTCACACTTCTTGAATCCTGAGACCTTAGCGTCTTTGGACATAGTCCTAAATACAGAAAACACAGTCAGCCCACACACTCACTCAACTTATACCCAGAAAGGAGTTAAGGGGACTGACTAAAACACCCACACACAGACACTCTAAGGGGTGGGGGAAACTAAGCTAAAGCCCGTAGGCCCGATTATAAAAATTAACTAAAAGGAGGGGAAGAAGGGCTACAAAAGGGCTGTAATAAATAAAACTATCGATAGGGACCTAAGGTAGGAAAACTATCTGAAAAATAGCTCTATTGAAAAAAATGTCTTTTACTGACCTGAGCCGGTAAAAGAAGGCAACCTCGCAGCGAAGCGGCAAACGAGATCTGGGGAGTTAGCGCATGGTATTATGGGATATAAGGCTGCCTCAAGCTGGTAAAAATAGCTCTCAAGCTATAGTATAGGCCGAGTTGGAGCCGAGGATCGGCTCCGAACCCATCCAGCAAGAATGAAGGCGAGAATGACAACTTAACATCTATCATTATAGTTGGTGTTAGCTACCCGCAATGCCTGAGGCTGCATGGGAGGGGGCCTGGTCATCCTTGACTGTTGTTAGATGTCTGATAAACAACAGTCACTGATCTGATGTGGCAGTGCCAGTGTCATGCAATGTATTGCTAGTTGCTAAAATAAGTGTAAAACTAGCATTTCTATGACTTAATGCCTGTATGTATGTATGTGTGTTGAGGGGTTAAGTTGCAGTGTAAGATTAACAAGCTGGCCATAATTTTTTCACTTTGTGTCATAAACATTGTTAGCATTATCACTGGTTGCAGTGTATTTAAGAGTAACAACTGGTTGCAGTGCATTTAAGAGAAACACGTTGGTCATAATTTCATTCACTCAAATATATACCTTGCACATGATAGGTGATTATCTTTGCTAGCATGGAAGAATTAGGAAGTGAGTGCTCATTGCAACCGTGTTTCAGTGAGTAGCATTCCATTTCACTCTTATTTTGCTCGGGTTGAGTTCTTGGCTGCAGCTCATTCTATGTGTAGTCTCCATGCTCTCCTTCTTTACCCATGTACTCTGGTTTCATCCAGCACCCCAAAGATATGCTGTAGATAAACTGACATTACTCCATTTTCTGTTAAGGTGAGTGTGCCATGTGCTTGTGTGTGACTGCACATCTTGTAATAGACTTGGATTTTCAGGGGCAGTTTCAGGGTGTGTGTGTTTGGGGGTGTATGTGTTTAGAATATCACTGATTTTTATTTGTAGACACATACAATAATGTTGGGCACATTACATAACTCTTGTGGGCAGCAGTAAAAAATACAGTTAACAAGTAATTATATTTCAAAAATAAGGCATAAAATACACTACATGACATTCAGGCTCATAGAGCTTCTTGGGATTTTTGTGGCGTCTATATCCTAATTAATCACTCTAGCCAAGAATCTTCCATTTCCACTATCTGAAAAAATACTATACTATACCACAAGGGAGGACATTCCACTGACCTCTGTAACCTTACGAAACTGTATGATCTTAGTCTCTCTAATCCTACTCTTAAATAGTTCTCAAGCTACTTCACCAACAGACAGACGTCTGTCAAATGGCTTTCTTCCTTCTCACCCTTCCTCCCTGTCAATACAGGAGTACCAGAAAGCTCCATTCTCGGACACTGCTATTTACTATCTTCACAAAATGTCACTTCCTGCTCCCACTCTTCTCTTATACTATATGCAGATAATTCCACTATCATCTCTACCTCAGAAAGTCTCTCTGACCTCCACTTGTTAACCCAAAATTCCCTTCAACTCTGTCAAAAACTGGTTAACTAATAATCAAGTCACACTAAATCCTTAACAAAAAAAACTTCTCTTATTTCTCCCTAAATCTCTTTCTCATTTTAAATCTTCATTTACTATCACATCGCTTGACAAAACTGTCAAAAATGGAAACACATACCAAGCTTCTGGGTGCGATCATTGTTGATCAACTTAAATTCTATCTGCATGTCCAAAATTGCATCAAGAAGACACACCAAAAACCAGGCTTGCTTTATAGAAACAAAAAATTCCTCACCATGGACTCTAGACTCTCCCTTGCCTATGCCTATGTTCTCCCTAGTCTTCTTTATGCCTCCCCAGTCTTGACCAACTTACAATCCTCTCTAAAGACCAAGCTTGCAAATCAATCCTACAACTCTTACCAATACCTTTCTTTCAAAACTCTAAGCTGGCTAGAAATTCTCCACCAGCTCCTACTATCTCAACTGCTAATTATTCACTCCATCCTCAACTAACCTTCCTCCTGCCCCATCTCCACCCTCAGCTCCTTATATACTCCTAATTGCTCTCTCCAGAACTCTGACCAGTTCCTCTTAGAAATCTATAAACTGAAAAAAAAGAAAATTGGTCAACATTTATATAGCTACTCGGTTGCCTTAGCTTGGAACAAACTTCCTCTGAACATTAGAACTTTACCCAATACTCCACAACTTCAAAAAAGCTATAAAAGAAACTCTGCTAAATTCATGGATCTGCTCATGCCAAAGACCAGCCTAACTCTCTTTCTGCTCCTCACTCCAATTACCCATATCCTTTCTATTCTGTATATAAACTGCTCTCATCCACTCTATTTGGTTGTATCTTTTTTCCTATTATTTATTTATTCCTGAGCCTGCTAACATATTCTACTCTATATCCAGACTTTTATATAGGATCATAAGAGATTACTAGGCTAATGGCCCCTGGGCCCTTACAAGCCTAGTTAAGTTTAACCCATGTTCCCAAGGGTATCTGGTTCAAGCACACATAAAAATCAGCACCTATTGCCCCTGTCCAAGAGGGACACAGATGGAACCCTTGGAGAGAATTTCTGGTTACCCATCCAGTCATCCAAAGTGTGCTTAAATAGAGCCAACAAGGCAAGATTGTTAGAATCATTTACTTCACTGCCTGCTGGTTTGCATATTGTTGTACAGTATGTTAGGGTTTTTTTGGTGTCTAATGTTACCTCTGTATTATGTATTATGGTGTGCATTATTAAACCTTTTAGGCTTGGCTCTAATGGATGGGATAGGGAAGGCAAGAATACTTCTGGTGACTATACAAAAAACTTTTGACTGTGTACCTTGGAAATGTATGTATAAGATAACAGAACAGGCAGTGGGAATAGCAGATGGACTCAAGAAGCAGCTAGCTTATACAGGGCCCCTGGATGGAACTATTTATAAGTGGGGGATTGTCAGATAAAATAGAAATGGGGAGGGGTACCCAATAGGGATGCCACCAGCTGTCAGGATTATTCATAATGGTAATTGAATGTTTGGTGCTATAAATTAAAGATGTGTGGGGAATATAAAGGTGAGAGTAATAAAAGTAATATCTTCTTCTTGGCAAATAACCATATGCTAATATTAGAGGGTGTAGAAAAGCAACTCCCACAAGTTTTGCAAATTTTCAAAATATTCGGGCGTGAAGCAGATTAGAATATCATCTGGCACAAACAATAGTAATAAGAGTAGGGAATAAGGAGGATGGAGCAGTGTAACTCAAAGAAATGCAGAGAAGGGAGTGGAGAATAATTTGGGTGTGAAGATTTTTCAAGAATTAGAACATGTCAGTAGGAGAAACTGAGGGTATCTAAGGAGGAAGATGGGTGAAATGTTGGATAAGTGGGTAGCAGAAGTTTATACATTGGGGAAGGATTGGTCTGGTGAGGTGCATCATTTTATTGTATGCAATTTATATGGGGAGAGATATTCAAAGAAAACTCCAAGAGAAATGGATAGAGGATATTCAGCAAGTATGTGACAAGTATATATGAAGAAGAAAAAGAGGCTGAATAGAAAAGAATAGACTGCAAGCAGATAGAAAGAAGAATGTGAAGCATCAAATTAAAAAAATATAGATAGATAGATAGATAGATAGATAGATAGATAGATAGATAGATAGATAGATAGATAGACAGATAAAACAGTGATAAATCTAGCTCAGAGATTAAGAGGTGAGAATTTAAAGGAGGAGACTAGATCTGGTGAGAAAGGGATATAAAGGGAAACATACAGGTGTGTACCAAGAAATCAAACAAGGGAGAGACAGGGCAGTGAAGAGTTTCCTCAGAGTAAAATCTACAAAAAGTATGTGGATGGAAAACAATTAGATACATTCTGGGGGGAGAAGCCAGAGGAAATAGAAAAGAAACTAGGGGAGTGGGAGAAGACCGGGATCAATATAGTGAAGGCCTTGAGAGGACAGGTGTGTAGAGGACGTGTCTCTTTTGAAGAAATTCAGCAAAAATATTCAGCAAAAATATAGAATAGGAGAAGAGGCCTGGTTATTTCACAAATGGCATCTTGCGAAAAGTCATGGAGAAGATGCAGGCAGAGTTGGAAAGGGAAGTTGTAAGATGAAAGGCAAAAGGAAGTATAAAGAAAGAAGCCAAAAAATGAGAAAAAAATTAAGAGGTTTGGAAAAGACACAGAAAGGTAGGACAGAAAGAATTTAGAAGTGTTTGAGAGGAAGGCCAGCCCAGCCAGTAATGGAGAGGTTAAGGAAAGTGTGAATAAAACGTCTAGGGAGTGGGAGGAAGACTGTCTCTGGGGAGAAGTGTTGGGCATGATGAGATTCTTTCATAGGGAGTCCATTGCAGATGTTTATGCCAGATTAGTGCACAGATGATATGGAACTCAGTAAGGGTACAAAAAGAGGGGTGGGCCCAGACATGTGATATGGCAAATGCAGACCGATTACATAGGTTGTGGGCATGTAAAGAAATTAAACAACTATAGGAAATAGTTATGCAAAGTTGGAGTGAGATATTTCACAGGGACAATCAAGAGATTCATGGCAGTTCTGTCTGTTTGGAGTTGAAGCCACAGGTATGAAATGGCCTATAGAAGACATTTTGGAAATATACCTAGTGTTGGAGGAGGTTAGGATGAAAATTTGAGAACGTGGAAAGAACAGAACATAGCAAAATACACAAAAGAAAAAGTGAAAGTGTGGACGAACAAGGTGAGACTAGAGAATGGAAATGGATGGATAGACACTTTAAGAACTGAAAGAAGAGATGGGCAGCACAACAAAACAGGGCACATAGGAAGAGATGGGCAGCACAACAAAACAGGGCACAGAGGAAGAGATGGGCAGCACAACAAAACAGGGCAGAGGAAGAGAAAAATGGTAAAGGAAAAAAAACTGGCTGGCAGTGGTGGCATCACGACATCACATATTGGGATTCAGTGGAGTGGATACTCAACTCCTGTAGCCTGTAAACAGTGGTCACTGAAAAGGTGTTTGTACTCTCAAGCAGCCACACAGTAGACATTCAGTTTTATATCATAATAGTTTTATTTATTTTTTGTTAGTTTAGTTAGTCGGGGAGAGCAGGCAAGGATGTTAGCAGAGGGTTATGGCAAGCTGACAAGGAGCCAGTTGGCTGAGATGTGCCAAGCCAAAGGACTGGTACATGCCAACCTGACTAAAGTGGAAATGATTGCAGCCTTAGCCACAGCTCCATCACAGACCAGCAACCAGGAAGACAGCCAGACTGGCCTTGGGGATGTATAGCTCTCAGAACAAGGACAGTTCAAGCACAGAACGGAAGAACACCAGACTGCATCGCCCACAGGCTGGCGCCTCCAGCCTACTCTCACATGCCATGAGAACGAAAACCAGCTGCTGCCAAAGAGGAAACTAGCCATTAGCCTTGCATGGATTCAGGACTGCTGCTGCCAAGGAGGTATGGAAACCAGCCGGTGTGTGTGTGTGTGTGTGTGTGTGTGTGTGTGTGTGTGTGTGTGTGTGTGTGTGTGTGTGTGTGTGTGTGTGTGTGTGTGTGTAATGCCCCAGGGGCTATATACTGGTGGCTAGAGGGAACACATGGTGGTGGGTAGAGAATACTTAGGCCTGAACCCTGTACCTTGGGTGTAGGTGGCTAGGGCCTGAATTCCCTACCCACCACCATTTGTAAAAAAATGTGCAGATTTTTGCCTCATATTTGTTCTGTTCCTCATAAAATCTGTGGTTTCTGTATCTTTGTTTTTCCTTGCAAATTCATAGTGCAGTGGTGCACTGGTAGCATTGTTTCCTGATAGCTACAGGTTCTCTGGTTTGATTCTTGGCTGGGGTGCCTTCTGTGTGGAGTCTGCATGTCCTCCCATCATACAAAGACATGTGTCTGGAGCATTTCACCCTGCTCTGCTGAAAATTGTCTTTTGTTCCAAGTCATAGATGCAAAGAGTTCACGCACGGAAGACAACGTGCACGGTCACAAAAGCCATACAATTCCACAGAAACGAACCAGCACGTAAAAGGATTGCTTAAACAAGCTTTTATTAAAGATATGTATAAATCAATGTAATGGCTGATAAGCCATTACAATAAGCAAACCGGTTTCGGCTTAAAGCAGCCTTTTTCAATGCTCAACAAACAGAATTGAAAAATCTTCACTATTTCCTGCTATTTATATAATACAGCCCTTAAAGGAACATACACCACATAGCATCAAGGTAGTCCATTCAAAAAGATAATAATGATTGAGGAAATGAAAATAAAAATGCATATAAAAAAGAAAAATATAATTGTAAATAACATTCCATGCCATAATGTCAATCCTGTATGACAAAATGTAAGTATATTATAATTATGCATAGATAATATACATAAAAATAATGTTAGACAAATTGTATATGTAATGTTGTCACCATATAAACCTAATCAATATCTATCTGTTGATTAAAAAGTCCAAAGAACAAGGCAAATGATATAAAATCTTTAATAGTCTTATTCTATTTCATTTAACCCAGGCCTGAACAGGCCCCCTAATTTGATAATCCACATGTTCTCCATATGATTTAGTTTAGTATGCCAACCTGCTTTGAAATTCCTATGCAGTGCTATCTTATCAATAATAACAAATTTGAATGTAGCAGAAGGATGATCAATGATATGTTTAAACAATGCATTAGTAAGATGTTTATTCCTAATAGCATTCATATGCTCCCCTATTCTAAATTTCACAGGCCTAGATGTTTGGCCTATGTAAAAAGCAGAGCAAGTACACGTTGCCAAGTAAATCACCCAATCTGAGCTGCAATTAGCGAAAATTCTGATGTTGAAAACCTTAGAAGTGTTCTTACTTGTAAATTCTGTTGTTCTAGATACATGTTGACAAGCAGTACAATGGCCACATGGGAAACAACCCACTAATATATCCCCAAATAAAGTGGTTTGTAGTGGAATGGTGGGAATATATCTTTTGTAATGTGTAAGGTATGAATTGATATTACGTCCTCTTCGATATGAGAATGAACATTGTTCAGGTAGGATCATGTTGAAAAAATCGTGTGATTTCAAAATATCCCAGTGTTGATTGATAATGTCTCTGAACTTATCAGTATTAGTCCCATAGGTCGTTACCAACCTCAAAGATTGGTCAGAAACTTGATCAGAGGCTACCCTGTCTTTGGATTTATATTCCAGTAATCCTGTTCTTGTCAAACCCTTGGTTTCATGCATGGTAGAGGAAAGATGGTGTTGGTTGTATCCACGTTTAATAAATCTATCTGACAAATCAAGGCTGCAATTGGAATAGTCTTGTTCCGAAGAACAAATGCGTCTAATACGCATAAACTGAGATTTTGGGATATTGTGGATGATGTGGCGTGGGTGGGAACTTTTAGCATGTAATAATGTATTGTATTCTGGAAATTTTCAATGAACGGAAGTGGCCAGAGTGTTGTCTGAAAGCCTAGTGACAACCACATCCAGAAAAACAATCTTATCTTGCTCAATATTGGCAGTGAATTTAATGCCAAAAGAGTTGTCATTCAAATAGGACACAAATTCACCCACCTGGTCCCAGTCACCACGCCACACCATCCAACAATCATCTAAATACCTATGCCAGATATCTAGATCTTGTATATATATATATTCCTCTGAACATCATATATAAATGCTTGTTCATAATATCCCATAAAGAGATTGGCATATATCGGTGCAAATGATGCCCCCATAGCAGTACCCTTGATTTTATTCTAGCAATTTTCTAAGTTTATAACATGGATATTCGAAATTTTTCCCTATGTTTGGGACTGTATTCCCCCATTATTGGCTTTGTCCAGGTTTTTTGTGTTAAGGTTGAGAGCTATGGTGAGAAATTAATTCACTAAATATGTTTGGGGACTGTATTCTCCATTACTAACTTTGTCCACGTGTTTTTTGCTAAGAGGTTGAGAGCTATGGTGAGAACTGAATTCACTGAATATGTTTGGAGGCTGTATTCCCCGATTATTGGCTTTGTTCAGGTGTTTTGTGCTAAGAGGTTGACAGCTATGGTGGGAACTAAATTCACTAAATGGTAGCCATTTAAGTTTCAGTCTTCCTCTCTTTCACAAAACAACTGATTTGGCATAGTGGTATGTTGCTCTGACTGTTTTGCACAGGGTCCCCTGGGTTCAAGACTTGGCAGTGAAATGTATGGTGGTAACACAGCATTTTATTCTAGCAACTTTCCAACATTATACAAGCAATGTTTAAAATGTGTCCCTGATTTTTGGGCTTTTGTCCCCCCCCCCCCCAATACATTTCATCTTTTTCCAGATTTCTTGTGTTGCGAAGTACAGAGATACAGCGGAGTGAGGAACTGAGAGCTGCAGGGGAATAAAAGTTTAGTGCTGCTTATGCTGAGTCTGCTTTCATTGTTAATAGCACAACAGGCAGTGTACTTGTTTTTGATGCAGAAGGATGTGGGTTCTACTCCCACAGTAGGTAGATGCATTGCTGATACTGTACTGTGTTGTAAAAGGGCTGAATGCTGCAGTCCTTTTTGGCGAAGATACCTAGTAACTATGAACCTGTTATCAGTTTGCCATCCAGTTCCTATTGCGGTATTACTAGCTTATCATTTTTTTAATGCAACATAGGCAATTTATTTCTCAAGGGCAACAGGTACTTTATTTGTAGATGAAACAATGACATATAATGTTGTTTGCTAGCAGCAACCTCTTCATTAGTTACAGATTTCTTTAATGTGGAATTATTTAGATGACTTTTACTTCTTCAGAGATTCTGCATGTTTACTGACACTGGTGGACTGTAGTAGTTTGAATAGACTTTTATGATGGAAATGTTCTGAATTGGGCAGTTTTGTCATTGGTGCATGCATTTTGTTTCATTGTTTACTGGGAAAATGTTCAAAACAATACATTTAAAATGCCCTCTAACAACTGTACTGTATTGTACAAGGAATATAATTTAATACAATCAGGAAGGTGTATCAAAGAGCATGTGTACGTTTCATGTTCAAGGGGCCTATGATTTTAAAACAGCCCAAAGCTAATCTTTATCTGCCACTGACAAAATATATTTTCTTTGAATGTGGGTTTCAATACTGTTTCAATGAATGTGGGTTTCAAGGGCAGAGAAGTTTTAATGCTAAGTCTATTTTCATTGTGAGACTGCATTGCTTTGTTTAGCAGATATCTCTTAGGGTTTGTGCTGTAAAGTGCAAAATATAAATTTCAAATGAAATCCAAATCATCGCAGAAGTAAAGCAGACTGCACATTACAGTGTTTATGGTAAATGGGGTGAAAAAATCAAGGAATGGGACATTGGAATGGCTGCAGGGGGAGGATCCATTTGACCATGATTTTGTGGGGGGGGGCAGCAAACTCAGACAGCCCCGGCTGAACTATACCTCTCAACTGCCCAGATTTTTGCTGAATGAATAGATATTTGCTTCTTATTTTTGGTTTGTGCCTCCTAAAATTTGTGGTTTTCTGGCAAATCATTTAGGAATGAAGTCACTAAATGACAGACATTGAGTTTCAGATGCCATAACCTTCAGAAAAATGCATGCTAAAGCAAGACCTGTTATTCTATCAACTGTCTTAAGTTTATACAAGGGCAATTTCTAGTACTGTTTGTATGTTCCCCCAATATATTTGGCCTTGTCCAAATTTCCTGCAGTAAGAGGTTGAGAGGTATGTGCAAATAAATCACTTTATAGAATTAGGAATATCCAAACCTCACAACTGTCCCCAGTTGTGGCTCAAAATGTTGTTCTCCCCCTAATATTCCCTCCTCAAAATGGCAATTTTGGAAGACAACGTGGAGAGTTTACAATTATAAATAACTGTAATGATCAGAGTTATAAGATTACTTTTATTTCAGAAATGCATGTAGATGGTCTTATTTTGTCAGCTGCTCAAGTCAACAGTACTAATAGTAAAAAAGTGTCCCTTCTTTGACAGGTTCCCAGCTGTATTGTGTGACAATTTTATATTTTTGCATCACATTTTTGGTCTGTTTTTTTCATAAAATTTTGTTTTTTCTGGCAAATTAGTGGCAAATCATTAAAGACTGAAGTTAGAAATAATTTCATACCCTTCAGAAAATTCATACTAATGCAATACTTACTACTGTTCTATCATCTTTCTAAGTTTATAAGAGCAATATTTAAAAATTGTCTTTATTTTTGGGCCTGTGTCCCACTCCTATGTATGGCTTTGTCCAGATTTCTTGCTCTGAGGTTGAGAGGTATGAGTGTCAGAGCCATCACCGTCAGCCAGAGACATTTCAAATTGTGACATACTTGTTGCACCCCACTCCCCATCGTAGTGGCTCTGGATGTGTCCAAGGAAGGCAAGGAGCAGTTATGCAGTGCAAGTATGCAGAGTATTCCCCCATCCAAGGTAGACCACAAGTACGACCGTGGCTTTTCATCTGTCCTTGATTTTGCAGAATGTTCTGGTTTTCTGTCATATTTTTGTACTGTTGATTTATGCTTCTTATTATTCAGAAAATGCATGCTGTCGCAGTGCCCTGTTGCTCTGTGTTTAAGTATCAATGCTTTAATGACAATCAGGTAAGCTTGGCAGAGATTGTAAGATGCAAGTAAGCTTTAATAAGTATACTGTTAAAGAATTACCAGCATTGAAAGCCTTTTCGTTGTTGCCATGCAGAGAATATTTACATAACTAAATAACGTATAAGCCTTAGGTATTGAAATGCATATGACAGTATTTGTAATAAAGGACAGGATTACAGTATTTTCAGAACTCATTACATTTGTTGGAGACTTGCAGTCATCTTTGCAGGCTTTACCCGTAAACTAAACAGAATGCCAATCTATGTGTGTTCCATAACTTGTGCAGTAATTCTTTAAGCAATTTATCTTGAGCTTGTTTCTTGTTTGCTGTTCATTTTTTACTTTGATCATGTCTTCCCCATGAAACAAGTTGATAGTTGTCAGACAGCAGGTCTTTTTTGGATAAGAAACATTTTTACAAGTGTGGGTATCACAGAGATTGCTACTTTCAGCATGTTACTTGGTAATTTTATAAAGCTGAATATACATTATAATTAGAACTGCAGTGCAAGGAGAAGTGGTTCGAGTTGAGTGCTGCTTGTTTATTTATACTTGATTTTGAATGGCATTCCAGTAATGTATTTAAAAAGTAATTTATTTTTTCATTATTTTTTCATGCCTCACAACCTTTGTGTTTCCATCAAGATATTAAGTAAGTTGTCATGTAGCCAATGCACTGAAATATTTTTTCTTCTACACTTCATTTTGTCTTGATTGGACTCTTGTAATGATGGTTTGGCACCCAGGGCAGCGTATTTAATTAAAGTTCCAGTTGTTGTGGTTTTGAGCATAGCTCCACCCCTTTCTAGTTGGCCACATCCCTTCCCATTGGCCCCACCCATTCAGCTGTCTTCTGCAGCCCCCCCCCCCTTTAATTTGAAGTCACCAGCCACCACTGCCCTTACTCCATGGTGAATCTGTAACTGCTGTTTGTAAATTATCTGTTATTGATTGTTTAGACTATAACCAAGTAAAGAATTGTTTATTAGAGTGTTTTAAGTTAACACCTGAACCTTATAGAAAACAAATTTCATGAGCACAGAAACAAGGCAGAGAAAAGTGTGTGAGTATATTCCTGATTTAACCACTTATTTTCATAGGTGGGTGAGTGGGTGTCTGGCCACCACTTTGGAAAAGCTGGCAGACCTTTTGGTGAAGGCACAAGCCTGATGACATGAGAACCTGGTTGGCAGAAAGAGAATGCAACACCACAGATGAGCTGGGGAAAAAGGAGACCTATACCTAGCAAGCAGAGCATCACTGCACAGGAAAGGGATACCCAGTGCTGCACATGGGTATAAGGGAACCCATGGTTGGCAGCCTAAACTACCCCAACAGAGTCTGCCAGTAACAGGGGAAGCCACTAGTTCAGGTACATGGCCAGGATGAAGGGTTACATGCTTAAATGCAATTAGTGGGGCCATGTAGCATATAGATATCCAAGAAGGCAGGATGGGGAACAAAAAGGTAGGGGAACCAGCAAGGCTCGGAATAACAACAGAATGCCAGTGGTAAGTTGTCTGGAGACAACAAGACTACCAAACTACCACAAGAGGGTATATTCTGTCTTAAAAGATGGGAAACAGGCCACTGTTAAGAGAGACACAGCCTCTGACCCAACCATTGTGAAGTTTGCAATGGTTAAAGAGGAGCACTACTTGCTCAGACCGTCTACTCCAGTCAGAGCTTTAGGAGGGAGACTATCCAAAATACCTTTGGGTAGGGTTCATCTTGACTGGGAGGATGGAATAGGAAGCAAGCAAGTAGGTGTGTTTGAGGGTATCCCTGCAGATGTCCTGATAGGGAATGATTTTGATAATGCATTACCTTTTGTGCATGCAGTTACATGCAGTCGGGCTTGGAGACAGGCATGTGGGTCCGGTAGACTGGGGGGGGGGCTAGTCAGACTGCACACTTGAAGCGAGGACTGGTGAGGGTGCTACTTCAGGGAGGGAGCTACCCTGTAGCAGTGCAGACTGAAAGTGAGCCAAAAAGTATTAGCAATTATAACAAAATTCCACAATGAAGAAACACAACCTATTGCAATTTAAACATATAAATGTATATCCAACAGTCTGAAAACACCTATTTGCCTTACAATAAGTGGCATTGGTAAAATTGGCATGTAGCGACTAAAATTGTTAGCAGCTGAACTTTTCTACTATTGGCAAAAAACAATATTTCCAATAATTAGTTATTCAAGACAGAAACCAAAAAAGAGAGAAACCTTTATATACTGAGCTAATTGCTGACCTTCGTCTCTGCTATATGAATATCTGTTCCAAGCCACATAATCAGAATAAATAAATAGTTACCACTTAGTATAAGATGGTCACCATGCCACATTCCCATATAATTCTTAGCAGCTGAACTTTTCTACTATTGGCAAAAACCAATAATTCCAATAATTAGTTGTTCAAGACAGAAACCAAAAAAGAAACCTTTATATATTGAGCTAATAGCCGACCTTCGTCTCTGCTATATGAATATCTGTTGCAAGCCACATAATCGGAATAGTTATATAGTTACCACTTAATATAAGATGGTCATCATACCATATTACCATATAACCACCGTAAGGAAAACTTATTTCCAAATGATCTTTGTTGTATTCATAATTTATTGCATGTTGTTAATATTGTATAGGTTGTTGCCTCAACCATCATTGAGGACACTCAGATGCACATAATTGCAACCAATTCAGCTTAAGATACTCTGTGAAAGGTCAATAAGCCGTGTAAAAATAGCAACTAATTATGGTCAAAAAATTGGTGTTTTAGATAAAAAAGGGGAGTAGAAAAAACATTAGAATGAATCAATTCTTGTACTAATAGAACCCTAGACTGCCAAAACATATGTGGTATATATATGAGCAAACTATAAGTGTAAATAAATATATCATAAAACGGACCATGATAGTGTGTTCTATACAAGCATGAGCATACTCATTATATTATAACCTAACTCAAAAATTGAATAAGTCTCAATCACTGATAACATATATTAATAATCGCCAGGACATTGTATATTAGACTAAAAAAACAAATATTCTTAATGACAGCTAAGTAACTGACCTGTGTTAGGTCAAACAATTATTTCAATAACTGTACTATAACTGGATTAATAGTCCATGTGAAAAAGGAAAAAAGAAAACATGTACTGTTATAGAATTCAAAAGATTAATTGTCCAAAATTATCCAGGTAATCGACTCTCCACGACTTCACACAATTCACCAGCCATTAAAAAATAGCATAGCAGTCATCCCGATTAATTACAAGGATGTAAAATGTAAAGTTCAAAAAGATACACAGTACATTAAGTCCTGAACGATTATATCTGTGAGTTAAGAAAAAATATAAGAATAGCCAAATACTGTGAAGCTCCTGTAATACACCGACCATTGAGGGTTATCATATTTAGTATTCCCAAATAGTTGTAAGATATATAATCCGAAAAAACCTGTATAGAATACAGTACCTATAATTCCAAAAAACTGGTAAATGTCAGCCAAAAAGTTCACCGACCATGAAGAGATGGTGCTAACAGTTGTCCCGAAGCATTACACAAAAAAAACATGTATACATCCAATACCCTCAGCCCAAAAACTAAGATTAAATTGTTTTAATCTATAAGGAATTTCCAAAGGAAGTTAGAAACATCAAATTTCATGAACACCCGAAACAAGGCAGTTAGACTTCCCATTTTCCCTTTTTATAGGTTGTTTAAGGCCAATGTAAAAGTACACCTCACAAGTATTCCAAGCCGGTTGGGGAAAAATAAAAGTAAAAAAGACCTGTAAGCAAGAACATCCTGCACAGGAAAGGGATACCCAGTGCTTGCACATGGGTATAAAGGGAACCCATGGTTGGCAGCCTAAACTACCCCAGAGTCTGCGTAACGAGAAGCCACTAGGTTCAGGAGTACATAGCCAGGATGAAGGGTTACATGCTTAAATGCAATTAGTGGAGACCATGTAGCATATAGATATCCAAGAAGACAGGATGGGGAACAAAAGGTAGGGAACCAATGGCTGGAACTAACAGAATGCCAGTGGTAAGTTGTGTGGAACAACAAGAGTACCAAACTACAAGAGGGGTATATTCTGTCTTAAAGATGGGGAACAGGCCACTGTTAGGGAGCCTGGCCTCTGACCTTTAGCCATTTGTGAAGTTTGCAATATATGGTTAAAGGAAACACTACTTACAACAAGACCGTCTACTCAGTCAGAGCTTTAGGAGACTATCCAAAATACCTTTGGGTAGGGTTCATCTTGACTGGGAGGATGGAATAGGAAGCAAAGCAAGTAGGTGTGTTTGAGGTATCCCTGCAGATGTCCTGATAGGGAATGATTTTGATAATGCATTACCTTTTGTGCATGCAGTTACATGCAATCCCGGGCTTGGGGAACGAGCATGTGGGTCAGTGGGCAGGAGCTAGTCAGACACACTTGAGCGAGACTGAGTGAGGGTGCTACTTCAGAGGAAGGGAGCTACACAGCAGTGAGACTGAAAGTGAGAGCCAAGAAGCTGCTGGTGGGTACTGATGTTCGCTGGACAGAGTGACTGCAAGGGAAAGAGGTGAGTAGTAATTGCAAGTGCCAGTCAGGCACCACTGTGGAAGGGGGAGATGGGAAGGGTTATAAAGAAGGAGTTGGGGCAGGCTCAAATCTCCAGACCCTGATACAAGACTTGAGGGAGGTAGCAAAGGGCGTGCCTGAATTCTCAAAGGAAAGAGAATCTATACTGGAACAAGCGGTTACTGTATAGACATGGAACATGATGGAGGCTAGAAGGGTGAGAAGAATACAGCAACTGATAAAATTGCTGCCACAGCCTGCTGCCCTGGCACTCTAGCCATAGCTCATGATTCCCTTTGCAGGTCATATGGGCATAAGAATACTAGAGACATATTATACAGAACTTTTATGGCCTGGGGATTTGCAAGCAATGTAACAGGGTACTGGGAACTGTGATCAGTGCCAAAAAAGTAGGCAAGAAGGCAGGAGACAAGGTCAAAACTCCTTTGATGCCTGCCTGTGATGCTGTATTTCAGAGAGTAGCTATGGGTATTGTGGGGCCTCTGAGTACCCCTAGTTCCACAGGGAAAGTATATCATAGTAGTAGTAGATTATACTACCAGAGTTATGGGAAAGTGGTGGAAGCTAGGTTAAGAAGGAGGTGATGATTAGTGATCAGCAGTATGGTTTCACGCCAGGAAGAGCACTACAAATGTGATGTTTGCTTTCAGTGTTATTGAGGAGAAATTACAGAGAATGTCAGCTTAGGAGTTGCCTGTGTCTTTGTGGACTTAGAAAAAGCATGGATGCCTAGAGAGTTGTGGTATTGTATAAGAGTCAGGGAGTGTCAGAGAATTGTCTTAAGAAATTGGTACAGGATATGTACGAGGATAGTGTGACAGCATTGGGGTCTGATTGGGAATTGACAGATTAGTTTAAAAGGTGGAGAGTGGGATTACATCAGAATCAGCTCTGAGCCCTTTCTTATTGCAATGGTGATGGACAGGTTGACAGACAAGATCAGACAGATCCCCCTTGGACTATGCTGTTTGCAGATGACATTGTGATCTGTAGTGAGAGTAGGGAGTCCCTTGTATATTAGACTAAAAAAACAAATATTCTTAATGACAGCTAAGTAACTGACCTGTGTTAGGTCAAACAATTATTTCAATAACTGTACTATAACTGGATTAATAGTCCATGTGAAAAAGGAAAAAAGAAAACATGTACTGTTATAGAATTCAAAAGATTAATTGTCCAAAATTATCCAGGTAATCGACTCTCCACGACTTCACACAATTCACCAGCCATTAAAAAATAGCATAGCAGTCATCCCGATTAATTACAAGGATGTAAAATGTAAAGTTCAAAAAGATACACAGTACATTAAGTCCTGAACGATTATATCTGTGAGTTAAGAAAAAATATAAGAATAGCCAAATACTGTGAAGCTCCTGTAATACACCGACCATTGAGGGTTGTCGCTCACAGTATTCCCAAATAGTTGTAAGATATATAATCCGAAAAAACCTGTATAGAATACAGTACCTATAATTCCAAAAAACTCGTAAATGTCAGCCAGAAAGTTCACCGACCATGAAGAAATGGTGCTAACAGTTGTCCCGAAGCATTACACAAAAAAAACATGTATACATCCAATACCCTCAGCCCAAAAACATAAGATTAAATTGTTGAATCGTTATAGGCAATCCCCAAAAGAAGCTTAGAAACATCAAATTGGCGGATCATGAAACCCAGAAGCCAGGCAGTTAGACTCTATATCCTCGTAGGTTGCTTTAAAGGCCAAAAAGTAAAAGTACACTCCCAGTATTTCCAAGCGGTTGAAAAATACGTAATTCGAAAAACATGTATAGCAAGCAGAGCATCACTACAAAGGAAAGGGATACCCAGTACTGCACATGGGTATAAGGGAACCCATGGTTGGCAGCCTAAACTACCCCAACAGAGTCTGCCAGTAACAGGGGAAGCCACTAGTTCAGGTACATGGCCAGGATGAAGGGTTACATGCTTAAATGCAATTAGTGGGGCCATGTAGCATATAGATATCCAAGAAGGCAGGATGGGGAACAAAAGGTAGGGGAACCAGCAAGCTGGAATAACAGAATGCCAGTGGTAAGTTGTCTGGAGACAACAAGAGTACCAAACTACCACAAGAGGGTATATTCTGTCTTAAAAGATGGGAACAGGCCACTGTTAAGAGAGACACAGCCTCTGACCTAACCATTGTGAAGCTTGCAATGGTTAAAGAGGAGCACTACTTGCTCAGACCATCTACTCCAGTCAGAGCTTTAGGAGGGAGACTATCCAAAATACCTTTGGGTAGGGTTCATCTTGACTGGGAGGATGGAATAGGAAGCAAGCAAGTAGGTGTGTTTGAGGGTATCCCTGCAGATGTCCTGATAGGGAATGATTTTGATAATGCATTACCTTGTGTGCATGCAGTTACATGCAGTCAGGCTTGGAGACAGGCATGTGGGTCCAGTAGCCTGGGGGGGAGGGGGCTAGACAGACCGCACACTTGAAGCGAGGACTGGTGATGGTGCTACTTCAGGGAGGGAGCTACCCTGTAGCAGTGAGACTGAAAGTGAGCCAAAGCTGCTGGTGGGTACTGATGTTCCTTTGGACAGAGTGACTGCAAGGGAAGAGGTGAGTAGTAGTACCCAGGTTGCCAGTGAGGCACCACTGTAGAAGGGGAGATGGGAAGGGTTATAAAGAAGGAGTTGAGACAGGCTCAAATCTCAGACCCTACATTACAAGACTTGAGGGAGGTAGCAAGGGACGTGCCTGATTCTCAAGGAAAAGAGGAATCTGTATACTGGAACAAACGGTTACTGTATAGACAGCGGACCCTTGATGGAGGGCTAGAGGGTGAGAGAATACAGCAGCTGATAGTGCCCACAGCCTGCTGCCTGGCACTTCTAGCCATAGCTCATGGCATTCCCTTTGCAGGTCATATGGGCATAAAGAATACTAAGAGACATATTATACAGAACTTTTATGGTCTGGGATTGCAAGCAATGTAACAGGGTACTGCAGGAACTGTGAGCTGTGCCAAAAAGTAGGCAAGGCAGGAGACAAGGTCAAAGCACCTTTGATGCCTTTGCCTGAGATTAAGCAGCCATTTCAGAGAGTAGCTATGGGTATTGTGGGGCCTCTGAGTACCCCTAGTTCCACAGGGAAGAAGTATATCATAGTGGTAGTAGATTATACTACCAGAAGTTATGGGAAAGAGTAGTGGAAGCTAAGTTAAGAATGGAGCTGATGATTAGTGATCAGCAGTATGGTTTCACGCCAGGAAAGAGCACTACAAATGTGATGTTTGCTCGGAGAATGTTGATGAAGAAGTACAGAGAAGGACAGAAGGAGTTGCACTGTGTCTTTGTGGACTTAGAAAAAGCATATGACAGGATGCCTAGAGAGGAGTTGTGGTATTGTATAAGGAAGTCAGGAGTGTCACAGAAGTATGTAAGAGTGGTACAGGATATGTATGAGGATAGTCTGACAGCAGTGGGGTCTATGGTGGGAGTGACGGATGTGTTTAAGGTGGCGGTGGGATTACATCAAGAATCAGCTCTGAGCCCTTTCTTATTTGCAATGGTGATGGACAGGTTGACAGACGAGATCAGACAGGAGTCCCCATGGATTATGCTGTTTGCAGATGACATTGTGATCTGTAGTGAGAGTAGGGAACAGGTGGAGGAGACCCTGGAGTAGTGGAGATATGCTCTAGAGAGAAGAAGAATGAAGGTCAGCAGGACTAAGACAGAATATATGTGTGTGAATGAGAGAGAGGATAGAAGAATGGTGAAGATTCAGGGAGTAGAGGTAGCGAAGGTGGATGAGTTTAAATACTTGGGATCAATAGTTCAGAGTAATGGTGAGTGTGGAAGAGAGGTGAAGAAGAGAGTATAGGCAGGATGGAGTGGGTGGAAAAGAGTGCCAGGAGTGATTTGTGACAGACGAGTACCAGTAAGAGTGAAAGGGAAGGTCTACAAGAGGGTAGTGAGACCAGCTATGTTATATGGGTTGGAGACAGTGGCACAGACAAAAAGGCAGGAGTCAGAGCTTGACGTGGCAGAGTTGAAGATGTTAAGATTTGCACTGAGTGTGATGGGGATGGACAGGATTAGGAATAAGTATATTAGAGGGTCAGCCCAGGTTGGAATGTTTGAAGACAAAGCCAGAGAGGCAAGCTTACATTGGTTTGGACATGTGCTGAGGAGGGATGCAGAGTATATTGGGAAAAAGATACCAAGGATGAAGCTGCCAGGTAACAGGAAAAGAGGAAAGCCTAAAATAAGGTTTATGGATGTGGTGAGAGAGGGCATGTAGGTGGTTGGTGTGACAGAGCAAGATGCAGAGGACAGGAAGAAATGGAAACTGTTGATCCACTGTGGCGACCACTAACGGGAGCAGCCGAAAGAAGAAGAAGAAGTAGATTATACTACTAGATACCCTGAAGCAGTGGGCCTGTCCTCCATTGAGGCAGAAAAGGTGGAAAATGCTTTGTTAGTGATTTTTAGCAGGGTAGAATTCCCAAAAGAAATACTGACTGGCAGAGGTGCCAATTTCATGTCAGACCTGCTAGCTTGTCTCTGGAAGCACTGTGGGGTGAAGCACATAAAGAACACCCCCTACCATCCCCAGACTAATGGACTTGTGGAGAGGTTAACTCTATACTAAAGACCATGCTACGGGCATTTGCAGACAAGTTTAAGAGAGAGTGGGACAAATATTACCCCATCTGTTGTTTGCTTACAGAGATGTGCCCCAGGAATCCACAGGATTCTCAATTTTTGAGTTCCTGTGTGGGCATAGGGTAACGGCACCTCTAAATTTTATTTGAGATGAGTAGGAGGGTGAGTGTGAATCTCACAAGGAGTCTGTTGTGGCATATGTCCTAAACCTCAGGACAAGGCTCAAGGAACGCATGACCTTGGCCCAGGAGAACCTGGCAGGAGCCCAACATCAGAACAATGTCCGGTATGACAGGAATGCTCAAGCCAAAGAGTATGGTGTGGGGTAGCAGGTTATGGTTCCCACGCCTGTCAAACACAATAAGCTGCAGGCAACTTGGGAGGGACGCTTCAAAGTGGTAAGGAAGGTCAGTGATTTTAACTACATGGCAGAACTTTTTAATTGTAATGGGTTTAATTAAGCTTTATGTAATTGGGTAATTAATCAGCACCAATTTAGTTAATTGTTGTGTATTTAAGATTAGAGTTGGCTTGTTAATGTTGTTCTGAAGAAGTCCTGTGGAAATTTGGGATGAAAGCACTTAAATAACTGCATTTATTTTACTGGAGTTTGAATAAAAGATGTTTTGACCGCTGCTTTGTCCACGTTTGGCCCTACATTGGTTGTTTGGTTTATAAGTGAAGAATTACATGGCAGAGCTGCTAGGCAAGTGGCAAGGGCACAAGCTGTACTATGTTAACACCATGAAACTTTACCATGACAGGGAGGCCCTAGTGCTGAGTATTTGCAGTAGAAGGCAGGAGGAGTCTGAGGGGGATCTATGGCTACAGGGAGCCAGCCAGCAAAATCCCAAGATACTATTGTGGAGCCTACGGCTGCAGGGATATGATATGACAGTGCAGCACTGTACTGGGTTCAGCAATGCTAAGGCAGCTGGGATCTCAAGGCAGGGTATCGGGTAATGTATTCTAAGACAGGCTCATCCCTCTCAAGCAAAATGTTTCAAGGGGCACTTGAAAAACTAGCTTGAGTCTTCAAGGGAGGCAGAAGTGTGACAAAAGGAGGTACTGCCAGCATAACTAGCTGGAATTTGTGAATATCAAACTAATTTTTATAAGATGCTTGTGTTACAAATGTATTAGAACTGCATGTCATGTGTATATCAAATTGCTTTGTACAGATGTTTGTGCTGAAAACGTGTTTGTAAAGGCTTGTGTTTAAAATGTTTCTGTATTGTGCCCTACTGGAAGAGAACACAAATGTACATGCACTATTGTAACTGTTTAAAAGTATATTTTTGAATACAGGAAACTAGAGGGTTAACTTCAGTCCAGCAAACTTAAAAAAAAATATATGAAATTAAATCACTTTATGGGCTAGGCCATAAAGATGTTATCTCACAGGTTTCAAGGCAGCCAGAAACATAAAGTCTGTACTAAGAAGTTTCTGTATGGTCGTTGGGGTGAGCTAGTCACTACTCTGAAAGCATGGAGAATGCAATTGTTTTATGACTTCCAGCACCTGCCAAAGATCTGAGCAAAAGCTCTTGTGTGAGCATTTTTAGGTGAGTAGATGCTAAATACTGCCAGCAATGGGGCGTTTGCCTGGGAACTAGAAATCAGATGACCAGAAATTATGTCATTCTGAAAGGTATCCCAGCAGTAATATTTTTAGATATTATTTTGAGAAGTCTCTTAGTGAGACAGAGCATTCTGTATAGTGAAGCTTAGTTTCAATGTTGTTTTTCTTTATTTGTGTGAGCCTATACTTCAATGTTGTTTAAAATACTTCCTGTGATTTTGAACTCTGATGTCACTGTGACTTAATATATAGTATTGTCTTGCTCTTTTATTATTTATTATTAAATATATTTAAACCTTTCATTGTGAATGACCTTTGTAGAAATATTTAAGTTTTGAGAGTACTTACATATTTATTTGGGGACAATGCTTGTGCTACTCCTAATAGCCTTGCTCTTGGTCAAACTATCATTTGTATTAATATTAATTTCACTCAGTATATCGGGAACCCTTGGAAGAGCCTTAAGGTAGCTGGCAAGGGGTTCCGGTGGAAGTGGAAAGTACCTTACAGTCTGGGCAGAAGGGAGCATAGCTAGTAAACCTGTGCCAGCCTTTCTCGGGTGTGTGTGTGTGTGTGTGTGTGTGTGTGTGTGTGTGTGTGTGTGTGTGTGTGTGTGTGTGTGTGTGTGTGTGTGTGTGTGTGTGTGTGTGTCTAAATCAAATTTCAAAGAGTGTGTGTGTTTATGTGTGTCAGCTACTTGGGCAGGGACACAAAGCACTGGTTGGACAGAGAGGGTGCTGGAGGCCTTGGCTTGGACACTCAACTGAGATCGCAGCTCTACAGCTGTGGCAGTGGGGAGTCTTACTGGGGATCTGGAGAAAAAGAGAGGAACAAACCGCAGACTGGCAGTGATCTCTGTGTGCTCTTAATGGAAATTGCACTTGATACAGAGAACTGCATCTAGAAATATTGTGTGTGTATAGGAGGGGACTGGGAAATGGTATAATGTAAGTTAAAAGAGTGGTAATGAGGGAGGCTGTCTTATTAAATAATCCAATATAAATTATGTTATTAATGCAATACATTCAGTGCTTTCCTTAAAATGTACAAGTCCTGCTGATGGAAACTATGACTTAATAATGTGACAATACTGAAATGTGTTAAAAAGGTGAAAAAAACAGAAAACCAAAACAATTAATCAGAAATAATACTGATACAATTTAGTACTATAAAATAACTACTTGTTTCAACTAATTTCCAGATGCAACTCTCTGCATCAAGAACAATCAAGCACAATTTCCCTTAAGAGTAGATGGGGAACACCGTCAGTCTTGCGCTGGTTTCTCCTCATTCTCCAGATCCCCAATAAGACTCCGCACTGGTACAGCTATAGAGTTGAGATCTCAGTTGAGTGCCCAAGCCATGTCCTCCAAGTAGCTAAAGGCTTTGGGGAGGCATGTTAGGTAATATTTTACTTGCTGGCTGCCTCTCTCTCCATTAGAGACATGGCAGCCAGACCAGTGGTGAAGTTACGATTTCCCATTCAGTGGTCAAGGTTACATCTGAATGCGGTCAAGGATGAGCTCTGCTTCACATGGATGGATAGCCTTTTCCATAGCATGGGCACCCTTTGAGACACATATCAGTCTTGCCAGCATGTTCTATTTATATCACTGGCAAAGTTTAAATCCTTGGAAATAGTGTTTCTAGTGCTGTTCATTTTGTGGATCTGCAAAAGATTCATCAGGGCTGGATCTGAGGATTCCTTATATGCCAGGCATAGATCACCTCTCACTAACCTGTAAGATACTGAGTACAGAGATACAGCCTTAAGGTGATCTGTGTAGAACAGTGTGTTAATACCTTGGACTCCCCTAGTGAGGAACCTCTATGGGCATTCCAACTGTTGCAAATTCCTGGTCAGATACATAATGAAGAGGGCATTATACTCAATGATAGGTCTGATAACGGCTGAGTATAAAGTGGTACTATAACTTCCTTGGACCTGGATGCTATAGTCTTACCTATAAGTTGGGCAACACAGAATTACTTTCTTACTATCTTCACTACATGTTGATTAAAGTCTAGATTACTGTCTACATATGTTCCCAGATCCTTAACTACCAACGCAACTTTTAGGAGTGTTGCATTGATGAAGTAATTGGCTTGTGTGGACGTTTTCCCAAGGTGGACTATAATGCACTTCTTGGCTTTGACATTGTTAGTGTTGCAGAATGTTGGAGTTGTGGGGGAATGTATGATCATCTGCAAAGGTGGTGAGCCGGGGCCCTTAGTATTATTTTTGACTTTTGAGAAGCAGATGCCAAATAAGAGTGGGCCCAGCACAGATCCCTGAAGTACTCCACTAGTATCCAGTCTGTTGGTGGAGATGGTCTCACCAATTCTGACTTCTTGGGTCCTAAATGTGAACTAACTGGCAATCCAGTGAGTTATGTATGGATTTATGTCTAGTTTGGTTTCAGTGTGCTTGTCAACGATACCCGAGTGGGGTATTGTATCAAATGCCTTATCCAGGTCAAGGTAAGTGGTATGCACTATCTTCCCCTAATCCATTACCTTGGCAACCCTCTCAAAGAAGTTAAGAAGGCAAGACCTTCCCTTACCAAAGCCAAACTAGGATGTGTCCAGTGTTTCTAGTTCACCAATGTCCTTGTTGATCATTTCCATGACAATTAATTCCATTGATTTGCATATTAGACTTGTCAAACTAATGGTCTGTAGTTTCTAGGTAGGTTGATGAACCACCCTTGTGAAGAGGGATGACCTTTGCAGTTTTCCATTCACTTGTTTTGAGGCTGTACTCGAAAAGTGTGTCAAATGGTTCTGAGTCATGTTTTTAGCCTTGGCAAGTGCTGCCAAGGCCTGCTCCCTGCTGATAGCTGGGTGGATGGCATATGCTAGAAGAGATTTCACAGGGGGTGAGCAGGGGGCAGTGGGAGGTGAAGACTGAGCTGTCAGCCAGTAGATTCGCTATGTGTCTCTACTCAGTGAAAGTGATGCCATTTACCAGCAATTTAGCACACTGCTGTGTGTTACCTTTAAGGTTCTGCACATAGCTGAAGAAGGTGTTGTGGTTATCCTTAGCCTGAGAGGCTAATCTGGCCTAGTAGCTGGCCTTCTTAGACTTAAATAATCCTCTTAGTTTCTTGTTCAATTTAATCAGTGAGCTTTTGTCTTTATGAGAGTAGCTTTTTCTGATTTTGGCCGTGACTTTTTTTTTTTGTTATATACCCTGTTATGTTTGGACTTCCACCAGCATGGTTTGCTTTTGGTGTTTGTTGTGGGCTTAATTCTGGTAAGTAGAGCATCCTCCATGCAGCAATTCACATGTTTGCACAGGGTTTCTGTGAACAATTCTGCATAGGTTGCTGTGATCTCAGGGTTTGGGAGGCACTGAATTTTGACAAACTGTCACTTAGCAGGACGCAGTTTGCTTTAGAATAGTGACTTACTATTACAGGTTTAGTTGGGCTTTCTGAGTTGATTTTATTTTATAGGAGACAGCTTTATGATCTGACATCACCAGTGATAACACAACACAGTGGGGATGGGGGGTTTTAGGTACAAGTTATGAGATTCTTGGGGCATAGATGATGACCTATAGTTAGCTAGTATATAGTTAGTAACTTTATAAATGGTGACTTGTATGTGGATGAACTCCAGGTCATCATTCTGTTTAACCAATCTGCAGGTATATTTGTAGCTGATGTAGATCGAGACATTTCCCATTTTAGACCTTGTCTGTGCTGCTGTTGGTCTAAATGTGTTGAAGCCACTGTAGCCTTGCACTGTAGGAAGTCTTTCTGCAGCTTTAAACCAAGTCTTGGTAATGGCACATATGTCTATATTCTCCAGAGTGAGGAGGGTTTGTAGGGTGTGGAGTTTCTTGTTCAGGCTCCTAGTACAGAACAGTAACACCTTAAGGCTACTTTGAGATTTTTTTTTTTTGCTAGATTGGAAGATTTGTCATTTTGGGAATTCTCCAAGTAATCACTCAAGACTGATGCTGTCATTAAAGATTAAAGAGTGGATGACTCTCTCTCTTTCACCTTTGAGCATCATGTCACTACAGTGGAAAGAAAGTCCTTCTATGTGGCCCAGTTACTAACCATGGACATCTCAACCAGATCAAAAGAAGCCTTACTCCCACTCTACTTAACTCTAATCTGCCCTAACATTGAATATAATAGCCCATTGACATCTACCCATCAAAATGTATTACTCAGTTTGAGAGATCTCTAAGTTTCCTAACAAAAAAAAAAGTCACGGACGTCAAGTCCCTAAAATATCTAGACAGTCTAGTCACATTCTCTTTGTATTCGGTTTCCTATAGGCACTTCTTTGGTCATGTATATTTTAGACTCTTGTGCAAAAAACTCTCCTTGATCTACTGTTGTCTTTTCAGAACCAAAGTCTATTCAAACACCTATACATGACATGTTAATCTTTATCAACAAAGTAATAATTTAAGCTGTTGTAACCATTTCTTGTCCCACTCCATTCCCTGTTTCTGCAATAAAGTAACCTTGCATATTAGACAAAACAGTACCCTTGTTAACCTCAACAACTGAATGTGCATTTATAAAGTCTCTTTAACAGGCCTATTGTTTCTGTCCCTGTTTGAGGCCGGCAGTAACATTTGATTCAGGGCATTAGGGTCATGCTAATAGAGTTAAGACTGACTGACTAGTATTTACCTTTGAGCCTATAAATAACATCCTGTGGACATAACAATATCATACCGAGGAAAACCTAAAAAAGTTGGAGAATTGGGAAACAAGGTAAAAGGAATTAAAAGACCACAAAAAAAAGAAGAAATAGATACATTTTGGGGAAGTATTTATGAAGATCCTATGGAACATAACAAAGATGATAAATGGATGGAAGAAGTAAAAGAAAGAATAAGAAGTTTAAAGGTACAGGATATGAAATGGGATAAAGTAACAGCCAGCAAGATTAAAACAACGTTAAGAAAAGCCTCTAATTAGAAAACCCCAGTCCCAGGTGCAGTATCTAGCTTCTGGTTAAAAGTATTAACATCTTTGTACAAAGATTTAGCTATGAGTAAGAACTATTTATATACACACCCCGAACAGACACCAACCTGGCTAACAACAGGAAAAACAATGCTCCTACTTAAGAGTGAACCTGCAAGCTACCCTAAAAATTATAGATGAATAACTTTTCATCCGACAACGTATAGATTGACCTTAAAAAAGCATTTGATAGTACATTTATGGATAAAAGAGTGCTTAAAAATGTATAAGATACATCCTACACTGATCAACTACATTACAGTGACCATGAAACAGTGAAAGACCACTTTGCAATTAAGCCATGATAAAGGACAAATTATTATCCCAGGGATAAAAATGCAAAGGGGAATATTCCAGGGTGACTCTTTTTCACCACTGCTATTCTGTCTTGCCCTTAACCCATTAAGCTGTCTACTTAACAACTTAGGCCACTACTATAATTTGGCTCCTAGAAAACAACAAAGTGTAAAGACTTCTCATCTTCTCTTTATCAATGATGTAAAATTATATAGCTCATCAGATGAGGAACTGAAAGTACAACTGCAAGTTGTCAAAACTTTTTCAGATGATATAAGAATGTCATTTGGTCTTGATAAATGTGCAAAAGCAACCTTTAAATCAGGAAAACTGCAACACCAAGAAACATCAGTTTAGGACAAGAATGTGATATAAAAGAACTTGAGCAAGAGAGAGTGTATAAATATTTGGGAATTGATGAAGGATCAACAATAAAACATGAACAAATGCAAATAAAACTTAGTAAGGAATACATTAGAAGACTTAAATTAATCCTGAAAACAACTTTGAAATCTAGGAACAAAATCCAAGTTATAAACCAATTTGCTCTTCCTGTCCTAACTTACAGTTTTGGAGTGATTGACTGGCCCCAAAATGTGTTGGACAGATTAGACAGGAAAATAAGAAGGATGCTTCATGCTCATCAAATGGTGCATACCACGATTATATATTCCCCGTTCCGAAGGAGGGATGAGCCTCCTTGAAATTGATTGCATGTATAAATCTGCAATTATGGGACTGCACACATATCAGCTAACCATAGCTCTCAACCTTCCATCTCCAAAATGAAGAACACTCGCCTTCATAATGTGGAGCAAATGGGCAAAATGTGGAACACATACTAATGGCTTACTAATAACTTCAACTAGGAAGTTCATAGGATGGATAAAATATACTGGTTTTACTTATAAAGAAGATCCTTTAATTAATTAATATGATTAATTTCTATTTACCATGGATTTCACTTAAAAAATCTCCTAACACTGAACGTGTGACAGACTCTTTCAATCTGGAACTTTGAAGAACTTCGAGGAACATGAACTTTTTAAGACCCCAAATAAGGTACGTTCCTCGTAATGAGGTACACTTGAGAGGCATGCAGCTAACCTCACAAGATCCAAACATAGTGAAGGTTTTGAAACATGAGGAGGATAAATCTAAAATTACTTCTCTGCTTCATCTAGCAGAAGCATATCGGCATCAAGCAGGAATGGAAATCAAACCAGAAGTAGATAAAAATCAGACAGCAACTGAATGTGCTAAAAAACAAAAGAAAGAATATAAGGTGAAGGACCAGATGAGACGGCAAGAAATGTGGAAAATGCATAAATATAGTTGCAAGTATAGAAAACTTCTGGAAGAACCTTATGTTGATCAGGAATGAATGCAGGAATGGTTAAGGAGAGGCAAATCCAAACCAACAGATGACATGTTAATATTGGCAGCCCAAGACAGTGGGCTACATACATGCTGGTTTACAAAGTCCATTGAACATGCAGGAGAAACAGACAGATGTAGGTTTTGTAAAACCGAATTGGAAACAGTTGCACACATTGTTGCTTGTTGTCACATACTAATGGCAAAAGGACTGTATAGTGAAAGGCTTAATAATGTGGCAAGACTGTTGCACTGGGGATTGTGCAAATATTATGGTACTGAAGTGGCTGAAAAACACTAGAAACATAAACCACAAAGCATCATAGAAAATTATGAAGTTTACATCACATGGGATCACCCATTACCAACAGTTCAAAAGAAAGATGCTAGAAAACCAGATATAGTGGTCCATGAAAAGAAGACGAAAGTAACATTGATCATTGAAATCACTACACCCAGTGACTATAGTGTCCTGCATACAGACAGACACAAAGTCATAAAATACCAGGATCTGCAGGCAGAAATGAGAGCAATGTAGAAGAACGATACCCAGATAGTTCCAGTAGTAGTAGGAGCAACGGGTCTTATAAAAAAGAATTTACAATCATATTTAGATATGTTACTAATCCATGTAACCCCATACGAATTGCAGAAGGAGTCACTTTTGGGCACATTGGGGGTGCTGCTAACAGCACTTTTGATTGACATCAAAGACTGAAACAATAATAATTTCATGAACATTAATCATACTTGGAGTTAGGAATGGGGTCCATTCCCATCATGGTATTAGAAACACAAAAGATTTGGAGAAATTAAAAAAGGGAATAGTTTATTACAATATCTGTTTCCTGTAAAATAGTCCAATTCCTCTGTGCACAAATACAGACAAACTAAGCTGAAAAATATATGTGTATAAAAGCTGTATCGAGTATCACACTTTGAAAGGACAGTGTTTTAATACTCTGTATTATATTGATTATTTTATTAGACCAGGCCACCCTTAATGAAATGGTCTGATTAAAGTGGATAACAGTCAATGTGACAAAAGAGACCGCTTTTTTCTCCCCAAGGGTATACTCAGCTTATTTCATTTTAAATCAAAACAAAATCTCAGACATCCATGCATTGCTCTAATTTGCCTTCAGCTTAATATTAAGGCAGAAAATGGATATCTGTATCATCTTTGAAAGGAACTAGAGCTATCCTTGCTAACAGTTAAAACTATTGAACTTCCAGTGGGTACAAATCAAATACACGACTGAAGCTTATGCAACATATGCAGTATCCTATAAATGTTGTGATATGGCAAGATATCAAGCTCAACAAAACTACATTCTTGACTTAAACGTTCACTATATGCTTTAATGTAATATAACCGTTCCAGAAACATTTCAAGGCATCACTGTATGCATTTATTCCTGTGCTAGGGCTAAGAATTGCTGTAGTTTAAAAAAAAAAAAAGGTAAAAAAAAATGCAGTTCTTAAAAAGTCATGTCATGAAGAATGAAGTATGCTGCAGAGCTGAGCCTGATGTACAGAAACTCAGAGAAAGTGTAGACCATTCTAAAACCTCACTTCCCAGTTATCTAATTACAGAATGGCATTCATGTATCTATGATTGAAGCTCAGCATGCAAGTTTTGTACATAAAAGAGAGCATTTGCAAAGGACTGTTTGACAAATACAAACACTAGAAATAAAGTACTAAATAAATCAAATTAAGTGAAAAAATATTACACACACAGATTCTTACCTTCCTTCCATCCAGAGTGTACAGTTTCCTTACAGAACACTGCATGAGCTCTGCAATTTCCTCTATAAATATTTTCAAACTCCGAGCATTTCTCCTGTTCAGAATAATAAAATGCTGAATACTTGTATCCCCATTTTTAACTATCATTATTTTCTTAGGTATCCCATGCAATTGATGAGCATTAGGTACAGATGTGGAGTACTCTTCATGTTTGCTTACTCGTGGTGTCCGTTGCTTTCCAGTAAGTGGGTGACTGCCCTGCCATGTAAATGGTTTATGTCCAGTAGAAACAATGTTAGTGGGTTTCATGTGTCGCTTATCAGAGCAAAGATAACACCCCCCATCTTCCAGCTGCTCCAGCTTGTTGATGTAGTGAGTACCTTGAGGGGTGGTGATGTTTCGCACACCAAAGGGAAGAGGAATTTTGCTGGAAAGGTCATCAAGGAGAGCATCAAAACTTTTAAAAGTACGATTGTTAATGGCCATCTTCACGCCACTGAACTGAGGGTCTCCACTTTTAAAGAAGGTAATTTTCTTGGCTGGTGTGACCTCAGCAAAGCTGACAGTGCCTCTGGGGACTGAAGAGTAAGGCTGATCATAATTGAATGAATGAGGAGCAGAAAAGTAGTCCAGAGAAGACTGACTCATCATTTGCAGTCAAATAAGTCTGGAATTGATAGAGAAAGAAAAAATCAATAAATAAATAACTAGCTTGTCAAATAAATAAACAATAAACAGATAAACAAACAATTTCCTAATTATAAAACAAAGATTGGGAGCTCAGTGCTTAAAACTCCTGTTGTCTATCTACAATATAAAATGCAAAGATTAAAAATCTTTTTATGCAGGAATATTTAATCAGGTAAACAGCTACGGAACATATTACCGAGATATGTATATTGTTCTAAACTTTCACTTTTTTCACTTTAAATGGTTCATACGTTCATAGGTGTGTACTAGGCTAATGGTCCTGGAGCCTTTATAAGCCTATCCCAAGACGATTCCCTGGCATCATGCTGCCCAAAGTTAGTTCTCAGTGCCCCTGTCAAGCAAGGCCACTGAAGTGATCCCCAGGGGTGAACTTCTTATTGCCCACCCACTCGTCAAGATTTCCTCTTAAAGATGGCCAGTGAAGTGCACTGCTTGACATGAATGGGAAGTTTGTTCCAGAGTATAGGAAGTCTCTGGGTTAGGGACCTGTCCCTCCAGCATATTCTGTTTATTGTGGCAATGAGGTTAAGGTCCCTTGAGCATGTGGCATGGAGGGATTGGGATTTCTTTAGGTGTAGCATATCTAGCAGCTCTGGGTCAGACATGGCTTTGTAGGTCAAGCAGAGATCGCCTCTAAGTAGGCGATAAGAGACAGAGTATAGCTGGAGTTTTTTGAGTCTGTCCATATAGGGCATGTGTCTAAGGCCTAAGATCCTCTTAGTGATGCATTTTTGTGGCCTTTCCAGTTGTTGTAGATGTCTAGTGAGGTACATATCAAATGGGGCATTGTATTCTATAATAGGTCTAATGAGGGATGAGTAGAGAGGGATTATGATCTCTTTCTTCCTGGATGAAAAACCTGTTGTAATGAGATGTGCGACATAGAAGGACTTTCTGACTACAGCGGCAATGTGGTTATCAAAGGAGAGGTTGCTGTCAACCTGTGTCCCCAGGTCTCTTAACACACCCTCGGTGTTTAGTGGACTACCGCCTATGTGGTAGTTCATGGGCACCGAATTTTTCCCAAAGGAAATGACAATGCACTTTTTGACATTGAGCTTAAGGCCATGATTCTGGCACCAGCCACTGGTGTCAGTGAGGCATTTTTGTAGAATGTCTACATCAGTTGGAGAATCAATAATGGCTCCCAGTTTGCAATCATCTGCGAACTTGATCAGCCAGAGTCCCTTTGTGTTGGCTTGAACTTCAGAGAAGTAGATGCCAAACAGGAGAGGACCTAGGACCAATCACTGTGGGACACCACTTGTAACTGGTCAGTAGTCAGATTTGGAGTCCGCTACTTTCATAGTGTGGGTTCTATCAGTGAGCCAGTTGGCAACCCATCTTATTACATAGGAGTTTATGCCTAGTTTAGTGAGTCTGTCTATGATTCCTGAGTGAGGGATGATGTCAATGGCCTTGGCAAGATCTATGTAGACTGTTTGAACTACCTTGCCTTCATCCACAGCTCTGGTGACAGACTCAAAGAAGTCTATCTGGTTGAGCAGGCATGATCTAACTTTCACAAACCAATACTGCATAGGGTCCAGAGTTTGGAGATTCCCTATGTCCTTATTTATAAAGTCCATCATGATGCACTCCATAGCCTTACATATCAGACTTGTCAGGCTTATGGGGTGGTAGTTCCTAGGGTTTGTAGTCGCTCCACCTTTGTGGAGTGGGATGACCATAGCAATGCGCCATTCGGTAGGACCAAAGCCTGAAATGAGGCTGTGATTGAACAGAGTACTCAGGTGTGGTGCAAGTTCACTTTGTAATTCATGTAGAACACAGCCAGGGATATTATCAGGTCCCATGGAAGCTGTATTCTTGGCTTTGGACAGTACGGTTTTTAGCTGTGTAGCCGTGATAATAAGGACTTGGCATTCCTCAGGTATTGTGATAGTCCCTTTAGGGGGTGAAAAGGGGGTAAAGTTCGCACTGAACCTGTCAGCCGATATGTTTGCAATATCAGTTGGTTCTGTATATGTATTGCCATTGTGCTGTAACTCAGAGCTGATCTGAGTATTGCCATGTAGATTACTGACATAACTATAGAATGCCTTGTGGTTGTCTTTAGAATCTGCACCAATTTTGTTTTCATAGCTAGCTTTAGGGGATTTGATGATGGATCTCAGTTTTTTGCTGAGGCTAACAAAGGGTTTTTTCCAGTCTTAGGACTTCACCCTTTTCTGCAACAGTTTTTTTTCCTTCTGTTGTAGAGCTTGTTTATGGTGGGGGACCACTAAATTGGCTTCCTTTTTTTGGAGGAAAGCATCTTGGTTCTGTTTGGTATGGCTCGTTCCATGCACTTGTGTATGTGCTCATACAGTGCATTGGTGTATGATTCAGCAGTCATGCACCTATTTTCCATTTGCATGGGTGTGTTGAAGTTAGCCACCTCTGCTTTTTTAGAAGCCCAAAATTGGCTTTGGAGATGCTTTTTATGGTGTTTTCCTTTCGGTGGTGAGGGTAAGATGTGGCTATCCATGGTGATTAGCTTGTGGTCAGATCTGACCAGGGAGGAGTTGATTACTGGTGTAGAGCAATGGTCACCCATGTTAGTAATGACCAGGTCAAGGATGTTTCTACCCCTGGTGGGGCTAAGAATTAGTTGGTCCAGGGCATTGGAATTAATGAACTCCAAAAAACGTTGAGCAAGTGTGTTGGTATATGAGTCATTTTCTCATTTTATGGAGGGGTAGTTAAAGTCTCCCAGTATAAGGGTAATGGGTTGTACCCTAATATTTTCCAGTGTATTTAGGAATGTGGAGTGGGAGTCTTGGGACATGGTGGGGGATCTATAGCAGGCTACAACCTGGAGTGCAGTTTTACCCAGTGTTAGTTGTACCTGAAGTATCTCTGGTGTGTTATGTTGGGCTACTAGTCTGGAGGTGTGCATATACTTTATGAATATGGAGACACCACCACCTTTAGTGCTTCGGTCCAGGTTTAGGGACCAAAAGGTGTTGTATGAATTATAGCCTGGTAGTGGGGGGTGCTCTCTGGAGCCTTAAACCAGGTCTCAGTTACTGCACAGATGTCGATGTTCTCCATTTTAAGGAGTGCTTCGAGCGAGTGCATTTTGAGATTTAGACTTCTAGTGTTGATTAGCATAACCCTCAGATCTCATTTGCTTGTAGCTGTTATGGTGGTAATTTTGTCTTTAGGACATTGCCTAAAAAAGGCACTATAGGGGTGACAAGAGCCTTGGCCAGTATCCGGAATCCCTGGGGTGACAAGTGCAGGCCATCTCTAGCGAAGCATCGAGGTCTGTCAATCATGTTATCCCAGGTAGACAGATACTGGATCCCCTTAGAATGACACCAGAAACTTAGCCAGTTGTTGAAGTCAATCATTTTCTGCTTGTACTGTGGTATCATTCTGGGTGATGGTAGGATGCTACTCAGAGCTAGGGTCATACCTGCCTGGGCAACAAGATCAGAGAGTTCCTCTATGTCTCTTCTCATGTAGTCCTGGGAGGTATGTCTCAGGTCATTCACACCAACATGGACAAATTACAAAGTCCTATTGGTACCTGTTGTGGAGTGACCTAAGTGCATGCATTATGTGGCGGATCCTAGCACCCAACAGGCAGCTGACTGTAACTTTCTCTTTATTCAACGTAGTGAGTGGGACATCAGTGTACCTTACTATTGAGTCACCTATGAATAGTGTATTGGGTAAGTTGTTTTGCCTTATGGAATTTGGTTGAGTAGCACACTGTTTATGTGAGCTATGTGTCTTAAGGTTTGTGCTGAGATGTGGTGGTTGTTTGCATTTCTGCTTCGAAGGTCTCTGTTGTTTGGGCAGATTTTTACTGACAGCCTCTACAAAAGTAGGTGTGTGTTTTGTGTTACTGTGTGAGGGCTGTGGTGGTGTATGTCCTGCAGGGCTATGTGTTGAATGTGGTGTGGTGCAGGTGTTATCCTTCTCCTCTTGACTGGCTAATCCAGTCTTGGCTGGAGAGTGCTTGGCTTCCAATTTGGCTATATATGTGCATCTCTCACAAGTCATAGTGTTGGGAGGTAAGAGGAGAGAGTTGTTTGTGTACATGAGGCAGTTGCTACACTGCCTCAGGATGCCCAAGTTCACCAGGTTGACAGGAGAAAGCACAGGGAAGACGTGCTTGGATATGAGCTCGCTATATTAAGTACTGAAGCCTTTTACAGGAAAAAATGTCACTCAAAGTGTCTGAGTCTGTACAGAGCACTGCCAAACACGCGACAGGAAACCCATACGTAGACCCTGAAAGTTTAAGGATGAAGTATTTAGGTAGATATTCTGAAGTTAGGAAGATATTATCCTTATGGGTATTTCATATCATTCTTTGCAATAAGTTGGCATCTGTCTTTAAAATATATACGTATATGTACAGTGGCAGCTAGTCACATTAAAGAAAGGGGAGCTGCAGGAAGCAACTGAAAGAGTGGGGCTAAATACAGTGGTATGGATCTATTACCACAGGCCAGTGATCATTATTTATGATCAAACAATAGATGGGGGTCAATCACCTTCATCCACAGACTGGCTCAATATGCACCCACTTATTACAGCCAATTTACTGACTATATTAACCTTAAAGGTCTGACTACCCATCAACAAGGAGAGCCTTAGGTGAAATAATGTCCTTGACAAAGGACTCCATGGTACCCCATTGCACACAAGTCCCCCTGCATCTCCCCATTGCCCCTTTTCTTTGTTTCCCTTGATTCCAGCCATACACCATCCAGATGGATTATTTCTTTCTTGCTTTTTTGTACACCTAACCAGCAACTTATTCTGCTCCTGCATAACTCTAGGCTGACCATATTATGGTGTATCTGAACATCCATTAAGTCTCTCATTCTCCATTAAGTCTATTACCTTATACTGCTTTAAGCCCATATCCACCTAGTATCCATATAATTTTTGTAGGTTTTTGATAGATACTGCCTTAGATACTAAAAATGTGATTATGTCTTTGTTCAGAAGTCATCCAATGCTGTATATGGTTACTGTACTTACTGCCTCATTACTCTAAGCCTATTTCCACCTACCACCTATATGACATTTATCTGCTTTTTGTTACAATATATTAACTGCTATACTGGACATATCTGCTTTTTAGTTTGTTAATTGCAACTATTACTGTAACCAAATAGTCATATTTCTGTGTATATAATAACTGCAGCATATATTATCCCTTTTTACCTTATGTTAATTGCTACTATTACTGTAACTATTAATTTGCATAGAGGAGATTTTCACCCCGAGCCTCCACTGAAAAAGGGCTTCTGGCCCACTTGAACTTTCTCGGTAAACAAATATAAATAAATACATAAAATAAAGAAAGAAATTGTCGTACTTTTTAATCCCCCCCCCCCCCACACACACACACACACACATGCTTTTTACACACCCTAACTAGCTAAAATTCAAATGTAGTAAGTCTGAAGAAACTATCTTAAATAAGTTTGGGTCCTGAACAAAAAAACTGTGGATAGGGAAAGAAATGCAGTCTCATTTTTTTCTTTTAAGGCAAAAATGTTGTGTGTAAAGCTTAATGCTAACAGGCAACAAACAGCAATTCCTCAATAAACTAAGAAGACAAATGCTTACAAGGATATATAAATCCTATATGGGAATAGTGCATAACTTCCCATCCAAAAAGGATAGTTAACTTCTGTGTACCCTTCTGATGTTAAATTGGGATGAAAGTAAAAGCTCATATGGTCAAAGGCATACATTATACATCTGAGGGTCTTGGAAAAGTAAACAAAACACCTGGATAAAACATACACATACAGAAGGACTCACAGCCAAAAACTCAATCAAAGAATCAAACACAGTTAGATGGCAACACTATTCAGTATAACATTCTCCCAATGATCAGATACCATCATAGGCACATCCTGCCAGACTGTCACAGACAGCCACCTATTTGTACAATGCTAGTTTTATAATATGATGGGAAGTGAAAATTGTGGCCAGGTTGCTACTTTTAGATGGACAGCACCCCCCCCCCCCCCCACACACACACACACACAGGGTCATTCTTGTCACAGACAATCCCCATACTCATCAATAACAGCCACTTTATTGACTGTATACATCTCATATATCTGATTGTGTTAAAAGTAGATACAATGAAGTATTCCAACTGGCTTCACACAAATGCACACTACTCCTGCAAAGGCAGAATAATGACTGGTAAATCTGAATAAATGCCATCAGTGTCAGCCATTTTCACCTGCAGACAGCCCATGTACTCAGCAATTAAAGCCAACTTTATTGACTGTATAAACCTCAGATGTAAGAATGTAATAAAATTAAAATAAAAACAATTAATCCCAGTAATTTATTTCAAACCCTCCTACACACACACGTGATTATCAATTACAGCCACTTATATGACAGTGATTGTACATTTCCAATGATTGGTTGCAATCAAATTAATGAATAAACACATAAGTAACTGCCAGACAGGAATTTATCTTATCAACTCACTGCTGTTAGAATACAATGTGCAGCTCACTGCAACCCCCACCCATACACACACACACACACACACACACACACACACACACACACACACACACACACACACACACACACACACACACACCTCTCAACCTCTTAGCTCAAGAATCAAGGAAAAAGCTAAAAACAAATAATGATGGATAAAAGGACCAAAATCAGGGGCAGCTATTGTCTTATACTTAGAAACCTACTACAATAACCAAGTTTGTATTACCATGCTTTGATGGCTATTAAGTCTGAAATTCAAATCTCTGTCATCGTTATTTAGGACTGAAATCCTCACTGATTAGCCAGTAAAAGGAAAAGACCAAAATATGAGCCAAAAAAAATCGAAGAGATTATGTAAAATCAGGGACAGCTGAAAGCATCCCCCCCCACATACAAACACACAGATGTGACCATCATTTATGGTCACTTGTATGACTGTGACTGTACAACTCAGAAAATTAGAGACATTCTGTGAAATGAGGGACATTTGAAAGCATCTACACCCCCTCACAGACATACACATGTTCGTGCGTCCATACACACACACACACACACACACACACACACACACACACACACACACTCTTAAATAAATAAAGTACTTACATTCCTATGTGCTGTGTACCCTGAGCCGATAGGAAGAGCCCCTCGCTGTTTCATGTAGCAGCCCAAAGAAACACTTATTGAGCAATGATTCTAACATCCTCAATAGGTATGTGGATTGGTGGAATAAACCTAATGCCTGTCATCCGACTGAGTGGACTAAGCTGATATGTATATATATATATATATATATATATATATATATATATATATATATATATATATATATATATATATATATATATATATATATATACACATATATACATATATGTATATGTATATATATATATATATATATATATATATATATATATATATATATATATATATATAAATGTATAATATTTTGCCTAGGATCTCCTTCAAACTCCCTGTATACTTATGTGCAGAGAAGAAAAGAAAAACGTGGAAAGTCAACTATTATTTTTTAATTTAAAAATAACTGTCAGCTTTCTGAACTTTTCAAATTTAATACAATTTGTTTTTCTTTTTTTAATGTTTGGGGCTGCATCCCTCCAGCCACTACCATAAGTTACTACTGTATAGTTAGCAAATATAAATCTCAGTCTGATAATTTTTCATATTCCTGGAATTTGAACAATTACTGTCATATCTACAACTCAGTTTTTCTAGATGACCTACTCTGGCTTTTAGTTCAAGCAGGTGAATCCATGAATTAATGAACTACAGAAGTACTGAATATATTGCTTAATTTTGAATTATACCCAGGAATCATTCACACTTATAATGGTTATGTTATGAAACCTCATGTGTCAAGATTCTGATGAACCAAAACAGAAATCATAAATGCTCTAAACACCAAAATGACGTAACTTTAATCTGCAAGCAAATTTTGCAGGGCAGCTTGCCCCTGCTCCCCCTATGTGGGGACAAAACACTCATACCCTTAAACTTATATATATATATATATATATATATATATATATATATATATATATATATATATATATATACCAACTTCACAGTCGCATAAACATGAAGAAAGGAGAAGGCAGAAATGCATCATGACAAAGCAATCACTGCTGGAGCATAATTAAAAACAGTGGTAGTGTTTCCTATGGAAAACTACAATTGGTCCTTGGTTCCCCAGTGTCTTCTTTCTCAGACAACTTACACCAAAACAACTAGATGTTGTCCACCTAACACTAAGTTAACTGCACAGATTTTCATTAAAGTCTAAAATGTAGTTACTCCTTGCATCCATTTAGGGATAAATGTACAGAAAATCATCAGGTAACAAAATACACATACCACATGAATTAACCAAGGAAACTATGTGATATGACTCCTCAGGTAAATACTAAACTCTGACTGGATAACCCATTCCCGGAAAAAAAAAAAAAGTCACTACAGATAAGGTCTTCAGTGCTGGTCTTCATCATTATGTTTATTTATTTATTTATTTATTTATTTATTTATTTATTTATTTAACAGCTCCAAATTTTCAGCAAATGTGTTTTGTGTTACTATTATTCTTAATGGTTCTTTTGTTAAAATGTAAAAATTCTTTGCACAATTGCAGTTCTTAACAACAGAAAGTATAGATTATTAGTTTTTATGGTTCTAATATTACTGATCAAGCCTGGTAAGCTAGAACCATGACTATTTTGCTTGTCACCAGCTCTAACTTATTAAATGCATACTTTAGTCAAAAATGTATCTTTCTGCACAGGTCACTTATATTTTTATCATCCAGAGGAGAAGCTGTGAATAGCAATTAAAAAAAGAGTTGAAGAATTTTATCACAGATGGCGTAGTGGTGCAGAGGTAGCTTTGTCACCTCACAGCAAGAGGTTCTCTAGATTGATTCTCGTCTTGAGTGACTTCTGTGCGGAGTCTGAATGTCCTCCCTGCGTTCATGTGGGTTTCCTCTCCGGGTTCTCCGGTTTCCTCCCACATTACAAAGACATATATCTGGAGCATTATTCCCTGGGCCTTCACTGAAAATTAGCTTCATTCCAAGTCGGACTTTCCTGGTTAACAAATGTTAAATAAATAAAAAAAAAAATAAAATAATAAATAAAATCTGGGAAGGGAAGACAGCAAGGGTCAAGTGGGATAATATGATTCTTCCAATAGAACAAGGCAGATTATGATTACCCAATCTGAGGGGTTATTTTAGAGCAATACAGTTAAGGCTCTTATACATAGCACAAGGAGAAAACTATAATTCAGAGTGGAAAGGAATGATGATACAGGGGGGAAGCTCACAAAATAAGGAGATACTGGGATTTTGGATGCAGACTCTTAAGGAGAACAACAAAAAAAACACACAGTGTAGTATATAATAAAATAGCAGGGTGAGTTCAAAGAACTAAACCAGCATGAGAAAGGAGAAAAGAGATTCTGCTGATAGGGATGACTGTGATTAGGGATACAGATAATAGGCAAGAGGAGGCTGGAATTTATTGGAGAAAACTGGCAAATGAATCAGGATATTGGAAGCAAATAACTAGAAAGGGAAAGGCAATAGAATGGGAAGAGGCCAAAAATGTATTTAGACTTCAGGTTAGAGATTGCCTTCCCTATCAAGGATTGATATCAGAATGTAGGCAAAGAGAAAGAAATAGGGGGATCCTAAATGAAAGACCAACACTGATAGAGTTTTTAATAGAATCTAGAACAGATGCTGCCATTAAAAAGGAATAATTAGTAGAGAATATAAAATATTGCATGATAATTGTAAGAATCAATCAGAGGAGTTTAGAAAGGATTGGGAAGAGAGATTGGATAAGCAATTCACAAACACACAATGGGGGAATATATGCATATCTCCCCAATACACTACAAAGCCTAGAAGATTTAGGATCTTTGCCTGGAAGTATTTACGCAGGTATTTTTATACCCCAAGTAGACTCCAAATAATTTGTCCTCAGGTGGATAGCAAATGGAGGTGGATGGGAACATATTTTTTGGGACTGTAATGAGCTGGCAGACTGTATGGATTCCCTGCTTACCGCTCTGTCAGAGACGCTGGGTGAACAGATTGGATTGACTGGAGTTATGATTTTTTTGAACTATGATACAGAATTGGAATTGTCTAGACATAATAAATCCTGTTGAGTCTAATTTGGGTGGCTGCCAAAAAAGCAATTACTAGAAAATGGAAAGCAAATTCTAGACCATTTTTGCTAGAAGTAGTGAATATAGTAACAGAGATAAAACAACTGGAACTGAGATCTTTAGAAAAGGGACGGAGCAAACTACATAGGAAAAAATGGGAATTGTGGGAACAATATATGCAGAGAAGGAATGAGGTTTAAGAGACAGGATTTGAATGAGCCATATAATTCTTAACTGAAACGACTGGATAGATTATAAGTGATGTTTGCAACTACAGTTATTTCAATGGTGTCTGTGATATATAATTTTTTGCAACTAAAGTGGTATCAATGTTGCTTTTTTTTCATTTATATAAATGAAAGATTGTTTATGTCATACATGATAATTTAATAAAGATATTTACTGAAAAAAAACAAGACAATTTAATCCTAAAAAAAAATGCATCTTTCTGATGACATAGTTTGCACATCACTTATTGGGTTATTGGTCTTACTGTCCTTTATATCTAGTGACAAGAACATGCATCTTAATTCATAACTTCTTCCTTTGTAGCATTTATTCTTTTGCTGTTTACAGGACACTAACCTGCATGCCTTATGTTAAAGCATATCAGTAATGGATATCTTAATTTACCTTCCCAGATAGACAAAAAGAAGTTATGTTCTTACCATAACATTCCATCTGTGTTGTTCATATTCATTCATTCATTACTGATGGGCATTGGTTCCATCCCTGGAACCAAGCCGGCCTTATAGCAAGTTTGTGCCAGCCAAAAAAACTCTCGAGCTAAGCTTTTACCCACAGTGCCCTTCTCCCAGTTACCTCAGATTGAGTTTGCCCAAATTAAAGAAAGCAGAGGCTTTTTCTGAGCAGAAATCCTAATGCAGGATTAGGACCCAATCCGATCCTCCAGGAGCCTCTGGAGGGGAAAGGTGGGTGGGACATAATGAATGAATGAAGAAGAACAACACAGATGGAACGTTATGGTAAGAACATAACTTCTTTATCTGATCTTGTTAATCTTCATTCATTCCTTACTGAAGGGATAGAGTCCCTAGCTACTTTATGTCCTGGGAGGCCCTTATAGAAGAATGCTTCTGAGTACCATTGAACCAAAGGATGCTCTTCCCCTGGAGGCCAGATCCAATTTGTAATGAGTAATAAAGGTATGAGGGGTAGACCAGGTTCCAGCTGTACAGATATCATCCATTGAAGCCCTTGAATGAAAAGCAACAGAAGTCTCCACTGATCTGGCTGTGTGTGCTTTGACCTTGCTCAGTAGAGGAATTTTATTATTTTGGTAGATGAAGGATATACAGTTTCTCATCCACTTTGATAAAGTCACTTTAGAGACAGGGTCCCCCTACACAGGTAGGTCAATTGTCTGGTTAATTGTCAATTCTGAAATAACTTTTGGAAAAAAGGAGGGGTTAGTCCAGAGTGATACTCTGTCCCTATGAAAGGCCATGTAAGGAAGCTTGATGCATAAGGCCTGAAGCTAGGATATGCATCTTGGTGAGGTGATGGCTACTAACAATAGTGACTTCCAGGATAAGAACTTCATATTGCAAGTGTTTGCAGGTTCGAAAGGAGGTTGTGTGGGGGATTGCAATACTAGTGTTAAACTCCAAAGATCAATCGGTTCTTTGAAGGGTAGTCTGATGTGCAAGACCCCTTTTAAAAAGGTTTTAAAGAGGCGATGGAAGATTAAGGATGAGTCTTGGAACCCATTATGGAAGTCTGAGATGGCAGCAAAATGGGCTCGAATGGTGGAGGCTGCCGCTTCAGCCCTAACTGAAGAAGATCTGACAAATAATCCAAAACCATACCAATGGGAGCTGAGCAAGGGTCCAGTTTTCTTTGTCGGGACCAAATAAGGAATCTCTTCCATTTGCTGAGATAGATTTTCCTGGTGGATGGTTTATTTGAAGCCAGAAGGATATGATGTACAGGGGAGGTAAGGTTACTCTGCTTGGCTATTACCGGAGGTGGAGAAACCAAGCTGTCAGCTTGAGACTGGGAAGGTTGGGGTGAGTCAACCCTTGTGGATGCAAGATCAATTCTGGAGTTGGATCCAGAACCCAGGGCTGTTGTACTAGGTAAGGCCAAAGGAAGGGAAAACAAATTTGTTGTGGCCAGTAAGGGGCAATGAGGATTACTTTGCTTCTCTGATGAAGGGCCTTCTTTAGAAATAGGGGAATCAGGAGGAAGGGAGGGAAGGCATATAGAAGTCCCGTGGGACAATCATTTATCACAGTATCCCTCAGGGATTCCCCCTCTGGGGGGATTAGGACAAAGTAGCTGCTGCATTTATGATTTGCTGGGGAGGCAAAAAGATCTCAGCAGGGCTGGCCCCAGGGCTGAATATTTTCGCTGCCACAACTGGACTGAGGGATCACTCATGAGGCAGTAGGATACATCTGCTCAACTTGTCTGCAGTCACATTGGAAATCCCACGAATATGAGTTGCTATCAGAAAGCTATCAGAAGTTATCACCCATTGCTAAATTCTCATGGCCTCTCGACATAATGGATAGGACTTGGTTCCTTCTTGTTTGTTGATGTACCAGACTACTGACATATTGTTGGACTGTATAGGAATTGTCCCTGATGGAAGGACAGATTGAAATTCTTGCAATGCCAGAAGCACTAACCTCAGTTCTAAGACACTGATATGCAGATCAGCCTCTATGTTTGATCAAGTGCCTTGGACCATCTTCCCCTGAAAAAAGCCCCTGCCCACCCTATCAGGGAAGGTCTGTGGTCAATGTGGCCCTGGGTTGAAAAGGGGAAAAAGGGCGACTCCATAATTCCTCATCTGGCTTCATCCACCACATTAAATTTTGTTTGCATCGTTGTGTCATGCGGATTTGAATGGAGGTTGGATGATGCAAGGGATACCACTGCATCAGTAGGAGCCATTGGAGAAGTCACATGTGTAGTCTTGCTAAAGGAACTATTATAATTGATGCTGCCATTGAGTCCAGGAGTTGAAGAACTTCCCGAGCTGAGACTTTGTTTTGACAGAGTATCGCCCGGAGTTGGGATATTATCCTGCGTAATCTGTGATCTGGGAGAGAGACCAGACAAGCATGTGTATTGAAAATTGCTCCTATAAATTCCAAGGTTTGAGAGGGTGTTAGGTTGCATTTTCCCCAATTTATTGAGATTCCTAGAAATTCTGGCAGTGTGAGAGTGTAGTTTAGAGCTATGGCCAGTAGATGCTTGGTGAGGGCGGTGAGGAGCCAATCGTCTAAATATGGAAACACCCGGAATCCTTCAAGTCTCAAATGAGCTATTACCACTGCCATGGATTTGGTGAACACTCTGGGAGCTGTAGAGAGTCCAAAGGGCAATGTGCAGAATTGGTAGTGATTGGCTCCTAGCCGGAAGTGAATAAATCTTCTGGAGCAGTTGTCCATTCTTATTTGTAATACGCATCCTGAAGATCTGTTGAGCACATCCAAATGTCTTTCTCCAGAAAAAGGAAGGATAGACTGAACCGTGACCATCTGAAATTTTTCCTTTTTAACAAATTTGTTTAGTATGCTAAGATCCAAAATTGGTCTCCAGTTCCCTGTCTTTTTTGGCACTAAAACGAATCTTGAGTAGAATCCAGATCCTATTTGGTCTGTTGGGACTGTTTGGAGGACTCTTTTGAAGCAGCTTTTGTATTTATTGAGCTGCTGCCTCCCTTTGACTGGGTGGAACATTGGGAATTTGTCCTGATGATCTTGGGTAAAAGTTGAATGGTATGTGGTAATCTCTGGCTATGATCTTCTGCACCCAAGAATCTGTGGTTATCGTTTACCAGGCAGGGAGGTGCAGAGAGAAATGTCCCCTGACTGCTTCCAGAGGAAACAATGGGGCCGCTCTTCAAGAGCTCTGATAGGGCTACTCAGAAAAAGAATCTCTGGACCCCTGGTTACGTAGACCCCCCCCCCTACATCTGTAGAGGCATCTTCCGAATTAGTTATTCCCTCTGCCCTGGGGAGTAAACTCACCACATGTGTAATGGAAAGGACCCTGAGATTTCTTGTGCCACATCTTTCCACTCCTTGATTCCTAGAGTAGGGTCGTTGAGGGGTGGAAAAACATATGGCCATAGCAGACAGGGTCTTGCCATCCTTTTCACACCTGGCCAATGTGTCTTTCACTTTCAGGCTGAAGAGAGAAGAAGCTTCCACTGGAGCATTAAGAAAGAAAGACTTAAAAGGGTATGCAAAGTCACAAAAGTGTATCCAGGCGTGACATCTCAAGACAACAGCTGAACCCACCACTCTACCCACTCCTTCAGTAGCATGAGAACTCAACCGCATGGAGGAGTTGGATATGGATTCCAGGGTAGCAAGCTGCGAGGCAACTTTGTCACGTACCTTGTCAGAAACTGCTCCTGCTAAGGTTTCAGAGAGTTTTAAAACTAGGTCTCTCTGAAGCCTAGTGAAGTGTTCCAGGTAGTTCAAAGACATAATGGCAAAGGTTCACGAGGCAAAAACTCACTTCCCAAACCTGTCCACCACCTGAGATTCCCTATTTCGGGGGTCGACAGTCTGGCTCTCCTCGGCGAGCTCCTTCCTAGTGGCTGTCCCCACCACCATAGCATCTACAGGGAGGCCCTTGGACCAGTGTGGGTTTTGCTCAGGAGGGGATAAAATTTTGTCTGGCCTCCATGGGATTGGTTCAATAGTATCAGGACTTTTCCATGCATGCTGAACAATGAGTTGTACCAGCTCATCTGCAGACAGAGTCACCCAGGAAGTAGAGGGTTGAACACATAAAGCCTGCAAGAATACGGACTCCTCAGAGGAGGGGTTGGTGGACTTCCAGTCACCCTGCTGTTTCAGGATTTCCAGTATGTCTCCAAAGGCGACATCATCAGGGGGTGACCATGGGGACCCCTACCCTTCAACATAGTCCATGTCTTCAGTGAGGGACTCCTCAGGGGAGTTCACGTGCTTCCTCTTGTATGTCCTCTTGCATGGTACCTCTTCAGCGGGGGCTTCTGAAGAAGACTCTGAAGAGGGGGCACCCTGCAGTGGGGTATCTTGAGGCTCTTGTGCTCAGTGTCCCAAAGTGGTGGCTTGTGTCAGCTGCGGCTCAGTGGGAGAACATAAATGGCATTCTGGCGAGGTTTGCCTGCAGAGGCATGGGCCCTCTCCATCTCTTGGAAAGCTGGCCCACCCGAACAGGGATGGGAGCCCGAAACCAAGAAGGACAACCTAGGAACCAGCATCACACCCCCACTCCAACGGGCCCCCAAAGAGGGAGCCCAAAGAGGACTAGGTACTATCAGGACTCCTGGAACCGAAGTAGACAGCGCCATGGAAAAAAACTGGTGCTGTACTAGGTGACATGGTGCCCACAATCCAGTCATGATCCTGAGAATGGCCCAGCTCGAGTGAGCCGAAAACCAAGGGGTCAGCTCCGGAACCATGGTGAGGTCCACCAGTGGAACCAAAGAGGTGGGTACCAAAAGAGGCATCAGTGCTGATGACATTAATGCCTGCACAGAGGTCAAAGGAGGAGAATATGTTGGTGCCCAAGGAGATAGACTCCCAACTCCAAATGGTAGGGGAGTTTTGGAAGGTGTAGTAATCTCTCTAGCCATCAGCAGCTGATCCACAAGACTCACCACATCCAGTTCCAAGAGGCTGCTGGTTGATCATGTCAATATCCCTGATGGGGAGTCAGACCGTTCTAAGAAAGGGCTAAACTGCTGCCCAAAGAAAGGATCCACCGTAGGTATCGGGTCCGAGTAGAATGGTCTATCGGCACCGAAGTATCGAGACTACAGACATGTATGGAAAAGATGTCCGGTACTGGAAAGGACAGCATAGATACTGGAGGCAGGCTTGGTGCCATAGACATGGTCATTGCCATGGTCAGTGTTGGGGTCACAATTTGTAAAGATGGCTCTGAGGTAGAGATCACCAATTTAGGCAAGGTCAGTGCCACAGACATTTTTAGTGCCGTGGCTGGTGCCGAAGTCACAATTTTTAAAGATGGCACCGAAGTCGGTAACAAAAACAGTGCCATAGATGCCAGTTTGGGCCCTAAAGCCGAAGAAGTCAATTTGGGTATCTTTTGTCTTGGTTCCTGCTTCTTATCACCAGACGGTGAGGAAGGAACCGAATGCGGTCTCTTTTTGTGCTCTTTACTAGGAAGTGGTGAACCCTCCGACCCAGAAATAGCCTCTGAGAAGGGTGTCTTGGGAAGGCCCTTCAAAATCAACAGTAGGCAAGGGAGACAGTAGACCAAAAATATTAAGAGAGTGGGTAAATGTTAGCAATAAACTAAAGAAATATATTAAAGGTATAAGACAAGAAAATTATTAAGAAAAAGGATTTTAAGACGGAAAAATTTGAAGTACTTAGCTAAGAGCTGGCTTGACACGGTTTATAGCTATGTAGCAAACAAGATCTGAGGTAACAGTGAGAAGGGCACTGTGGGTAAAAGCTTAGCTCGAAAGGTTTTTGGCTGGCACGAGCTTGTTATAAGGCCGACTCAGTTTGGAGGATGGAACTGACACCCATCAGTAAGGAATGAATGAAGATTAATAACATCAGATCTGATGTTTTAGTGAGAAAAGAACTTTAGATGGGATGTTTATATTCAGATTATTTCATTTGACAAAGTTTTTACACATTCTGTTTAGATAATAAAAAGTTATGTTTGACCATAACTTGGCATCTGTGTTGTCTTCCTTCATTCATCTTCATAAAGGTCCGGCTCAGCCACATTTTACAAACCTGGATCCGAATCTCAGGTTCCTCCCTCATACCCAGAATGCCTTTTATCCACCCAGCTACCTCAGATTGAGTTTGCCTAATCCAGACATACATTTTTCAGACATCAAAGATCAGCAGAAGCGGCTCAAACATAGGACATAAGCGTCCTTAGATTATACAGGTTCCTCAAGAAGAAGGCAGTGGGATGGTTGGGGGGAGTGAAGATGAATGAAGGAAGACAACACAGATGCCAAGTTATGGTAAGACATAACTTTTTAATCTGATGTTGTTTCCTTCATTCCTCCTCATGATAGGGTCAGAGTCCCCATATACGAGAACCTTGGGTGGCCTTCATGGAAGGATATGCACTATCAAGCCAAAAGAGGCCCTGCTCTGGGAAATAACATTCAATTTGTAATGTGACACAAAGGTGTGATTATTAGACCATGTAGCTGCTGCACAAATGTCATCAATGGAGTTTCTTGCATAGAAAGCTGAGGAAGTAGCCATAGCACTGGTAGAATGTGCCTTAGGAGGTTTAGGTAACTGCAACCTCTCTAGATAAACAAATGAAAGAAATGCAGTCTGAGATCCATTTTGCCAAGGTAATTTTTAATACTGCTTGTCCAAGTCTGTTCGAAGAGAATGCTATAAAAAGCTGATCAGATTTTCTGTATTGTTTTGTCCTATGTAGATAAAAACAGAACTGTCTATGAATTTCTAGAAGGTGAAAAACATACTCCCCTTGGTTAGAAAAACTGGGAAAGAAGACTGGCAGTTGGTATGGACTAACTGTTATTATTTTCTGTAGCTATTTTAGGCATAAATTATGGATTAGTATTTATGAACACTCTATCTCTATGGAACAAGATGTAAGGAGGTTTAGAAGATAAAGCTTGAAGCTCAGAAATCCTCTTGGTGGAAGTCACAGCCGCCAAGAGAGCTGTTTTCCAGGACAGAAACTTTATGTCACAATTAGCCGCAGGTTCAAAGGGGCCATGTGTCAATGCCTGCAGCACCAGAGTAAAGTCCTTAGGAAGAGAAGGATCCCAAATTGGGGGCCTTAATAAGAAAACACCTTTCATGAAGGATTTACACAATTTGAACGTAAACAAGGAACATGTTTGACTTGCCATGTGAAAATAAGAAATAGCTGCTAACTGTATCTTAATATTGGAAAAGCTTGCACCCTAGTTGAAAAGGATACTGAGAAACAGTAATGTATCTGAAACAGATGCTGAGAAGGGGTCAGTGTTCTTGTTAGTGGCCCAAACAACAAACCTCTTCTACTTGCTATTGTAAACTTTTTTAGTGGAAGCCTTTTGTGATGCCGAAAGAATTTTTCAGACGGGGACTGAAGCCTGGACTGTCTAATCAAGGTCAGAAGTGGATAAACCAAGTGGTCAATTTCAGGATTCAAAGATTTGGGTGTTCTAACCCAGACGGTTGAGAAAGGAGGTCCTGAGTGGGCTCCAGTATCTAAGGAGGATATTTCAGATGAGACCACACACTTGGTGAGGCCAGAAAGGGGCAATGAGGATGACTGAACTCTTCAACCTGCTTGCCTTCTGAAAAATTTGGTGATGAGCAGGAGAGGAGGGTAAGCATACAGGAGACCCAGGGGCCAACCGGGGACTACAGCATGCCTCCATAACTCCCCCGGAGGAGAGATCAGAGCAAAAACTTGCTGCATTTCTTGTGGGGGGGGGGAGAGGTTGCAGCAAGGTTGACCTCAACAGCTGACAATCGGGTTCACTACTGATTGGTTGAGGAACCACTCATGCAGAATCAAAAGCGATCTGCAGAGTCTGTCTGCCAGATCATTGGTTTTCCCCAGGATATGCATTGCCATTAGAAGGTGGCATAAAAATATCACCCATTTCCACACTCTCATGGCCTCCCTGCACAGGGGATAAGAACAGGTTCCTCCTTGCTTGTTGATGTACCAGACATCTAACATGTTATCGGTGTGTACTGCAATAGACCCCAAATAGAGAACATCCTGAAAGGCCTGCAGTGTTAGGAGGACAGCTCTCATCTCTAGGACATTGATATGCAACTTAGTCACATGAGGCAGTCAAGTTCCTTGGACCACCTTCCCATTGTAGTGCCCCTCCACCCAAACTGGGAAGCATCCATGGTCACGGTGGCTATCGGGGGATTGTTCACAGTCTCCCAAGAATAACATTGTGTGACTGAATCCACCAACTGACAGGATGCCTGCAGATGGAACTCAGTTTGATGTGAAGGGACAAGGACTGAGACAGGATGGACCATTGATTGCCTAGTGTCCACTGTAGAGCCCACATCAAAAACCTGGATAGGAGAACTAACAGGATGGCTGCAGACACGGACCCCAGGACTAGTTGTGGTGCTAACAGCTGTTGTACATGTTTCCTCAGAATGGCTACTCAGTGTAGAGAAAGAGAAGCTATCTGATCCTTTGTGTTGAGTTGTGTGCCTATGAACTCTAAATTCTGAACCAGAGTAAGGCTAGACTTACTCATGTTTATAGTGATGCCCAGAGAGCGCACTTGCTGGAGTAAGCAGTCCCTGGCTTGGATTAGTTGATGCCTCGTGGGAGCAGTTAGGAGCCAATCATCTAAATATGGAAACACTTGGAATCCCTTGAGCCTCATGTGAGTGGCTACCACTGTCATGCATTTGCTGAACACCCGGGGTGGATGTGGTGAGTCCAAAGGGCCGTGCTCTGAACTGGTAGTGATCGGCTCCCACCCAGAAGCTCAGATATCTTCTGAACTGAGCCATAACCATTCAAAACATTGCCTTCTTTACATATACATTTAACATGTTGAGATCTAGAATGGGTCATAGGTCCCCTGTCTTTTTCAGCACTAAAAAGAAGTGGGAGTAGGTTCTGAATCCTCTCTGTTCGGTTGGGGCATTCTGGATGACTCTTTTTTGCAACAGCTGCTGAAGTTCCTGTGTTGCCTGCTCCCATTGACCGGGTGGCATGTCAGGAAGGCTTTTTGATTTGGGAGGTAGAAGGGAAACTGAATATAATAACCTCTGATATCACACTTAGCACACAATGGTTTTGAGTCAATTTGGTCCAGGCTTCGGGGAGCAAAGCTAATCATCCCCCAACTGCCTCCAGAGACAGACAATTGGGCAGTGCTTCAGAAGCACTGATAGGGCTTATCGGGAGTGGTTCTGCAGACCCCCTCTGCCTCTGGGGCGGTGCCTGCCATCAAACCCTCCTCCTCTGCCTCTAGAGGAGGTTTTCTCCATGCAGGTCCTGGAAATGCCCTTGAGACTTGCAAAGCCACATTTTCTTACCCCCATGCTGGCTCCTGGAGAAGGACTTCTGGGGAGTAGAAAACTTGACTCCAACAGCAGAAAGGCTCTTCCCATCCTTTTTGCTGCAGGTAAGAGTGTCTCTAACCAACAGCCTAAAAAGGGAGGGAAAGACCTGAACCAGCTGCTTGTGAGGTGCCATTTGTAGTATGGGAGATCAACCTCATTGAGGAGTTGGCGATAGATGAAAGAGTGGTCAGCTTGGGAGAAACTTTCTTAAATTCCTCTGCAGGCATAGACTCTGACAGAAAAGCTGACAGTTCTTTGATCAGGTCCCTCTGGAGGTAAGTGAAATGAGCTAGATAGCTTAACGACCTCAGCACAAAAGTTGCCTAGGCATAAATGCACTTCCCATTTCTGTCCAATGCTCTAGACTCCTTGTTTGGCAGATGGAGATTGTCAGTTTATTCTGCCAGCTCTTTCTTAGTGTCCGCCGCCATGACAGCATTGACTACAGGCCTCTTACTCTGGTGTTTCCTGTTAGCAGGGGGGCACTAAAAACCTATCAGGCCGCTTGGGTATAGGCTCAATGGTGTCTAGTTACTTCCACGCATGGTGAGACATTAAATCTACCAGGGCATCTGCCAAGGGGGGGGGGTTCACCCAGGATGTAGATGGGCCTGTCCTGAACACCTCCAAGAGAACTAGCTCCTTAGAGGAAGGAGGTTGGGCAGACCACCCACCTTTCTGCTTCAGGATCTTCAATATGTCTCCAAAAGAGATGTCTTCAGGTGGGGATCAGAGGGCTCTTTCACCCTCATTGAAGTCAGTATCCTTGGTTAAAGACTCCAAGGGGAAAGTCTAAATGCCTCCTTTTACACATCCTCTTCCAAGGAACTTCTCTAGCTGGGTATTCTGGAGAAGTATAAAAAGAAGGGGATCCCTCCTGAGCAAGGAAATATTGGAGGTCACTTGGGAAGGGAAGACTCATGGCAGGATGACAGACAGCAAGGCCTGGATCTGATGGAGTTACAGGAGCAGACTGAGGAACTTGTATGGTTGAGTCTCCAACCTGGGAGAAGAACCTCTCCACTACCTGAAAGGTCGAAGGACTAGGCAAAGCCCTATCTGTTTCCCCCAGAGCTGAAGCTACTGAGGAAAAACAGGCAGGACTTACACCAGAAGAAGGACCTCCAGAAGGGATTGGACCCGAGCTATCGAGTACTGAAGCACCTAAGGGAAGAGACAGCTCCAAGAAGGACAGAGCAGATCCCATTCCTCCAGATCCAGCACCCACGCCATGGCTCTGAGACTCACCCTGCTCCAAAGAGGTCAGAATAGGGCTCATCAAGGCATTCTCGGCATCGAGGAGGGGAGCTTCTTCTGCACTGAGTCCAACATGCACATCAGTTCCGAATACCTGCGTTCCAAAGCTGAGGGCTGGATCAAAGAAGGAGTCCTGATAGAGTGATCTGCATAGCTCACGGATCCAACAGGGGATGGAGCTGAGACTACCCTCATCTGGATCTGGGCCTTAAGAAGCCTCCTCATCAGCCTCTCCATGTCTGCCTCAGACAAGCTTCTTGAGGATATGGATGAAGCCAACAAGGGGGGCTGGGAGCGCTTTGTCCTGGAGGATAGGGCCAAGGACTTCGTCAAGGTCCTAGGATCCACAGGAGTAAGATCCAAAGTCAGAGTCAATGAAGGTGTCAGAGAGATGGTGATAATCTCCCCTGGATCCAAGGAAGCTGTAGGATCTGAAAGGGGAGCTGACTTCTGCAGATCGAAGGGAGTGGGATCTGCAAACTTCTTAGGCTTCTTAAGCTTGAGAGAGTCCTTCAGAGGGGGAGGAAGAGACTTCTTTTTTGATTCCTTAGCAGAAGCAGAGGAGGGAGAAGTCAAGGAATGGGTCTAAGCCTCAACTGAGGAAGGAAGAAGGCCCTTTAGAAAGTGTTTGTTCCATCTGTCGGCTAAAGCCCTTGGATTAAAAGCAATACAGATGGAACATTCATCTTTTAAATGGTTGGTTCCCAAGTAGTACACATACTTCCTGTGGGCATCCTGATTGGGGATTTTATGCCCGCAAGAAGTGCAGCATTCAATGCCAGGAAGTGGTTTGTTAGCCAAAACATAGAAGAGCCCACCAAAAAACAACTGACAGAAACAGAAAAAAAAACGGAAAGGACATAACCAAGCTAAATAGAAAGCACACAAACACACACACACACACACACACACACACACACACACACACACACACACACACACACACACACACACACATATCCCTAAATGTAAAGGAGTACCTTATCAGTTCTTATACATCTTTATTCTCTCTTCTTCACTTACATCCTTACTGCTATCAAATTCTCTTCCCTGACATTCTCACTAAATAAACTATAAGTTGTTTTTCCCTCACTTCATATTGCAATTCTTGCTTATATTAGACTAACTTACCTTTAAATTCTCTACAAACTGTCTAAAATTTCTCTAAATATTAAATTATTGTCATATAACTTGTATTGATTCTTAATCAATGTTTTATATTATGTCTAATTTGTTATACTTATTTAAACCGCAAATGTTTTTGTTTTATTTGTGAAGATTGTAAAACTATTGTTCTTAAAATGTTGTAATAATTTGGAGATTTTCTCCCTAGGCCTCCTCTGAAAATAAGTTTCTACCCAGTCAAACTTTCCTGGTAATCAAATGTCAATAATTAAATACAATAAATAAATATTTGTCAACTGTCCATAGATTAATTATATTCTGGTCATCACTGATTCCCATAATTCTTCTCCACCTGTGATGGCTTCCCTCTCTTGCATGAGTTGTTTTTATATTGTTTTGAAAATTATTTATTTTTAGTGCAGTCATTTCCTAAAGTAATCTTCACTCAGCTTAATCCATTTGCTCCATACTTCTCTTTTGCTGCTGTAACAGACCAGAGTTAATTATGTTTTTTGCCTTGAATGTTTACCTTTATATTCTCCTATTATCCAAAGAGCTCAACTAGTCCACATCCATAAATTAACCCCTCTCTTTTCTGCATCCTGTACTCTAGAATTATGTCTTCAACATATCCCTCTGGTCAATTTTATAGAAATCATGGAAATACTATTGAGCCTTGTTTGACTGCAGCACTAATATCTGATATTATACAGGGGCTTTTTGTTTGTTTAAATGCAGTTTACAGACAATAACACATTATTATGAATCCATAGCATCTTTTAAAATTTTCAGCTTTATCTGAAATTCACACTGTCTGTTACAAAAAAGCCTCTGATGTTAGCATGTCATAGATTCATATAAACTATCACAAGGTATTTATGCACAGTAACATCTTAATATTGTTGTTAGCTTGTCTTATAGATTCAATTTTATTCTAGGGAACTGAACCTTATGAACATTTATGCCTTATCAGTACCCTCCACAGACTACACCTCCTTTCTCCAGGAGAGCCGTACCAGTCAAACCAGGAGTAAAGTAGGGAATACCCAGCAAATCATCTAGGTTATATTTCACTGCTTAACATACAGTGGAAGTTTATTCCAGAAGTCTGGGAGGCACTGGGCTGCATACCATGTTTTATTTTTCTGTTGGTAAAGATTTATGTCCCAAGCTCTGGTTTTGGCAGAGTCATTGAACTTGTAGGGATACATGAGGTCCATAACATCTGGGTCTCTAATGGCTCGTAAATTTATTATTTATTTATTTATTTAATTAAAATTTGTTTATCGGGAAAGTCTGACTGGACACAGGCCCTTTTTCAGTAGAGGCCCAGGGAGAAAAGCTCCATGAGTAACAGTAAATTTGCATGCACACATTACAATAATCAATAAAGTGTAAAGTAAACAAAATGTAGTATACATAAGAACATACAAATTTGTAAATGAAACAGAACTCACCCCCCCAAAAGTCTGTAAGGCACTAAACAAAGGAATACAGCTTCCAGCCTCTCTTGCTAGCTCAGGGACATTGGGCTTGTGAGTGTTTTAGTCATGGAGCTTTGGGATCTTTCTAATTGTTTGATATGTCTAGTGAGATGCATCCCAAAGTGGATAATGTCTGATTAATGCTGAGAATAAGGGAGTCATTACCCCTTTAGACACTAAACATATTACTTTGTAAATTAGCTATTCTAAATAAAAGCATTTATAGGCAACCATTGCCAAATGATGATCAAAAATGATGGAATCATCAGCTCACTTTCCTAGGTACTTGGCCAGATTTGTTGTTCTGCCGTGGTGTACTGTTCAAACAGTATAAGAGCAGGGTTTTCTACCAAAAGAGATGATACTACACTTTTTACAGTTTAGTTCAAGTCCATTTTTATTACACCAAGAATTTATTAGGCAGAGTTCATTCGAGTGGGTTTAGGTGCCAGTTGGTTACTCAACAACAGTCCCCTCTTTGCAGTCATGCAGTTGTCTGCAAACTTTGTTAGCTAGAGATCTTGGCTCTCTTCTTGGAGATCTGGGAAATACAGGCCAACAAGGAGGAAAGCCAGCACAGATTCCTGAGGGGCACCTCTAGTCACCTTCATACTTTATTTTATTTATTTTGCCTTTGTTTACTAGGAAAGCCAACTGGTTTTAGCTAAACCCCTTTTCATCAGAGGACTGGGGAGAAAATGACTATCATGATTACACAAAGAATGGCATTATATAAACAGTATACAGGTATTTACAGAATACATGATATCTTAGAGTATATATAAATTTACAATGTGAACATTTAAGAAGTAATAATATATTTATAAAGCATATCACAAGTATTATATATCTTATTACAATGTGACTTTATTATTATAAGTCAGTTGGTAGCATAGATTCTTTAAACTGTGTGGTGTAGCAGTGAGAGAAAAAAAACAACAGGCAGAGTGTAAACCATGCATTTTTGTTAAAAAAGAGACATGATAGGCTTCTTAGATGCATTATTTAAATAGTATTTAGACCCCCAATCTTTAGAGACAGAGAGAGAACAAGGTAGGAGGTGCTAAGGTTTTGTTTGATGTGTCCAAGAGTGATTCAGTGAAAAAGAGAGACAGAGAGAATAGAGCATGGGGGAAAGGAAACAGGTAGTGGAGTAAGGGAATTCTATGTATTAAAGGTATAGCCTGCCTTGCTGTTGACAAGATTATGGCTGTAGAATCTTGGCAAATATATTAGTGGGCTGGAGGGTAGCACATAAGCATCTATTAGGAAGGATAGCAACATGAGTGTAGGCAGAAAGGAGGGTGAAAAGGAACGGATATGAAACAGGTAACAGTAGGGGTGAATGTAGAATGAAACTGAGTAGGAAGAATGAGTGGGAATAGAAATAAGAAGACAGGTAGTACTAGTAGAGTTGTGGGGGTGGGGGCAGTGAGTGGAGTTTAGGAAGGACTATGCAAGGGTGAAGATGACACTGGGAAAGAGTGAGGGGAGGAGAGCATCTGGGACTGGGAGTAGGTTGGATAAGTTGCAGGCTATGTACACAGAGTTAGACTATTTATTTATTTATTTATTTTATTTTATTTTACATTTGTTGACCGGGATAGTCCGACTGGATGCATGTCCATTTTCAGCAGAGGCCCGGGGAGAAAAGCTCCAAGGGTAAGCAGATACAGCATTACATAATACCAGCATTACATATTACAAACAGACTATTTACAGAGATTACATAAGTAAGCAAGTTAAACAAGTTCCACAGTTTACAGTTGATCCTGAGCACAAGTCAGGATTAAATTAAATTACACAGTGAACTGGTTAACAGATTTTTGCACATTCTAGAGAGAGTTAGCCAGGCTTGATACATTGACATTGCCAGTTAAGTGACAAAAGAGGAACTAATCCCTCAAATAAAACAGCTATACAATCTCAGCCTCACTACAGGATATGTGCCCACAGAATGGCGTACAGCAACAGTGGTCCCACTCCACAAAGGTGGAGCCTCTACGGACCCTGGAAACTATCGGCCCATAAGCCTGACTAGCTTAGTCTGCAAGGCTATGGAGAGGATCATCCTGGAGCTCATAAACAAAGACATTGGGGACCTACAGACACTAGATCCTACCCAGTTTGGCTTTGTCAAGGGCAGATCCTGCCTTTTGAACCTGGTTGACTTCTTCGAAACAGTCACCAAAGCTGTAGATAAAGGGAAGGTAGTCCACACAGCCTATCTGGACCTTGCAAAGGCATTTGACACAATACCCCACTCGGGCATCATAGATAAGCTATCCAGCTTAAATATAAACCCCTATGTCACAAGATGGGTCGCAAACTGGCTCAAAGACAGAACCCACAGAGTGAGAGTTGCTGGAGCCATGTCCGACTCAAAACCAGTCAAAAGTGGCATCCCACAGGGTTCTGTCCTGGGACCACTCTTGTTCGGTATATACTTTTCCGAGGTACAGGCAAACGTGGAAGGACTATGGCTCACCAAGTTCGCAGACGACTGCAAACTGGGCGCCATAATCAACTCTCCAGCTGACACAAACATCCATCAAAAAGGTCTCACAGAGACAGATAACTGGTGCCAGCACCATGGTTTAAAGCTAAATGCCAAAAAATGTATAGTCATACCCTTTGGCAAAAACAATGTGCCCACAAATTACCACATAGGCTGAAACCCATTAAGTACAGAGAAAGTTATTAGGGACCTGGGGACCCAAGTTGATAGCAATCTCTGCTTTGAAAACCACATTGCCAAAGTGGTTAGAAAGACCTTCTACATAGCCCACCTCATCACGAAGGGTTTCACATCTAGATCAAGAGAGGTAATCGTGCCCCTTTCATTCATCCCTCATCAGGCCCATCATAGAATACAATGCCCCTTTTGGGATGTACCTTACCCGACACCTGCAGCAATTAGAAAGACCCCAAAAGTATCTCACCAAGAGGATCAAGGGTCGCAAACAGATGCCATATGCTGCTCGGTTAAAAAAACTCCAGTTCTACTCAGTTGCATACCGCCTACTTCGAGGCGATCTATGCCTGACATACAAAGCTATGTCAAATCCAGAATTAATGGACATGCTCCACCTCAGTAAATCTAAATCCCTTAGAGCCACACGCTCGAGGGACTTGAACCTCAGCACAGAAATAAATAGAACATGCTGGAGGGACAGGTTCATAACCCAGAGGCTCCCTTCGCTCTGGAATAGAATTCCAGTTCATGTGAGGCAGAGCACCTCACTGAATCTCTTCAAGAAGAATCTCGATAGGTGGATGGGGGATCATAGGTTTGTCCCAGGGATTACTCCCGTGTCACTATTAGACTATTAGATTATCATCTTGGATTTTTCATATATTTTATATATTTCTGGCTATAGTCCTGCCAGTAAAAAAGCCTATATTCTATGATTGGTTGTATGTTGTCTGTTGTATACCACTGAGGTGGTTTATCATTTACCATAACAATATTGTTTGGTATTTTACAGTCTAACAAGGGACACAGCTGATAGTTTTTGGCTATTTTGGGCTGTTATCGTCCCGTATCCATATCAACATTTGCTGACTTAGTTTTTGGACTATATTGTCAGTTTTTTCTTTTTTCTTTTTTATTATGGATCTTGCCAGTTTTATAACAGGCCTATCTTCGGATAGGGAGGACCTCAGAGCCTTTGGCCTAAGTTGTAATATTGGTGACAGTACCAATATTTTAGGTATATCTGACTCTGCATCCAAATGTGCTTCTGCCTTTCATGACCTCTTTTTACATCTCAAAACTCTCAGATCGAATATCTGGCATTCAAAACTCTTCAAGGCCTATTTGGCCAAAGGCATTATGCCCAGGGGTCTTAGAGTACGTATTCAGCCACTTGTCTCTAATGCTGATGAAGAACTCCTTGAACAGTGGTCATCTATTCAGCAGCAGGCAACCATATCTTTTGTAGAATCTTTATCTAAGTTTTACGACAGGACTATAGATTCTGAAATCCAGTTGGTTACCAGACTAGTCGAGAATATTAAACCTTATGAGGATGAACCCTCTTTCCAAACCAATTTGACCAAGATAGCAGGGGACCTCAAAATACTGGAAAAACAATTACGGACCAGAAAACTCAAGAAATTTCAGAGGGATCAAGGGGATTATCAAACTTCCAATCCTTTTGTAAATAACACTAAACAAGTTAGGTTTACCCCTACTTTTAATAGATCTTCCAGGAAGAAATGACCTAGGTCAATTCTTAAAAGATCTGGTTGAACCTCTGCTTCCTCTACTGAGGAAGCCTCCTCATGTACTGACAGTGAGCCACAGTCTGCAATTGGATCACCGGCCCCCAAAAGGAACACAGGTACTGTCCCTTTAGGTCAAGGCAACATGGGGGGGAAGGAAACATAGAAGGCATAACCAACATTCAGGGCCTATTACAAATGGTAATGCAGAAATAAATCAGTCCTTTGACAACAATGTTCTGAATTTATCTGATTATGTACCCTCTCCTATACAATTGTCTGTCTTGAATAAAGGGTTATCATTTGTACCTGGTTTCATCACTTCTGAGGATAATATGGCTCAAGATGTTTTTTCTTTTTGTAGATTATTGAATCTAAAATTGTTTTTTGGTGATTCTAGTCTTTCACGGAGTGACAAATTTATTTATCACAAATCCACATTTAATCCACCCATGCACCCTCTAGTTTTGCAATTTCAGAGAAATATTCTCAAAGATCTTCATTTCTCTGGGCAAGATGTTCAATTTAAACCTAATAACATTTCTTTAGCAGAGAAACAGGCTATTATTGAGTTACAAAACAATGAAGATACTGTAATTATCTCTGCTGACAAAGGGGTGCCGTGGTAATTTTAAATTGGTTGGATTATGATAAGGAGGCGATGAGACAACTTTCTGACCAAAAATACTATTCACCTATGATCATGAATCCTACATCTAGGTTCATGAAGCAGATCGAAGATTTTGTTCTTTGGGCCAGGGATGAATGTATTATAACAAATGAAACTGCACAACAACTCATTGTACATGATCCTGCGACACAATACATATACTTTTTACCAAAGACACACAAAAGTTTGGTCAACCCTCCGGGGAGACCAATTGTTTCAGGGAAAGGGTATATCACAGAACCCCTTTCCTTGTTTTTGACTTTACATCTCAAACCTTTGCTGAGTTTGGTAAGGTCACGTATACATGACACCACCATGTTTCTCAACATCATATCAGATAGTCAGTTGGAGGATGATTGGCTCATGTGTACTTTGGATGTATGTTCATTATATACCAATATCCCTCACAAATCTGGGTTGGAGGCATTGTCTTTCTGGTTAGACAAAGCGGGGTTATACCAACCCCTATTTAATTCCTTTTTGGTAGAATTAGCCAAATTTGTGTTAACCAGCAATGTTTTCTATTACCAAGACAAATGTTATTGGCAAGTAAAGGGTACAGCCATGGGAGCATATTTTGCCACAATATACGCAGATCTTTTTATGGCCTTTGTAGAACATCACCTCATATACGATTGCCATAATAAAATTTTTCTAGAAAACATTGACATATGGCGACGCTACCTAGATGACTGCTGGATGGTTTGGAGAGGGGATATACCAGGTTTGAGTGATTTTGTTTCATATTTAAATCACAACAAATGGGGTATGGAATTTACAGTCCATTATGACTATAAGAAAATTACTTTTTTGGATGTTTCCATTACCAAACAGATTGATAATACTCTTTCCACAGAGGTATTCAGAAAACATCCTGAATTCAACACAATTCTACATGGCTCCAGTTTTCATCCACCCCACGTAACACGTAACATCCCTAAGTCACAGTTCATCCATATTAAACGTATCTGCTCTACAGAGTCCACCTTTCAACATCATAGGCAGGAGCTCACAGAACGATTCAGGTCAAGAGGTTATGGTATGGGTCATGTGACCAATGCAAGCAACATGATACATTTTTCCAATAGAGCTGACTTTCTAGAATATAAAGAACGTGTTCCCAAGGAATCTACCAAACTTAGATTTACCACCACATATGCTCGCAATACCAATCAATTGATTACAAGCATTAATAGACATTGGAACATTTTACAAAATGATCCAGACATCTCCAATTTCATTCCAAACCATTGTCTATTTTCATACAGGAAAGGGAAAAACTTAGGTGGTTTCTTTAATCATTTCAAACATGGTAATAAGACAACAGGCACGCTATTCAAACAAACTACACTTTTTGGGGAGCCTTTAATAGGCTGTTTTCCATGTGGACACTGCACCTACTGCGATAAAATCAATAAATCCAAACAATTTTCCAGCAGGAACTGTTCACAGGTATATGATATCAATTTCTTTGCAAACTGTAGTAGTGATTGGATCATTTATTTGGCCAGTTGTCATTGTGGCGCATTTTATATACGACAAACGTCACGACCATTCAGAATTAGAATATCAGAGCATACTAGCAACATTCATACCAAAAAAACTAGTAGTGCATTGTATAAACATCTTTTGGTACATAATTCTGCCAAATTTAGTTTTACTATTATTGGCATCATATCAGGCAACAGGACAAACAAATTAGGATGGCACCAAATTCTCAATAATAAAGAGAAGAAATGGATAATCAAACTTGGGGGATTATTCCCACCTGGGTTCAATGAGAATTTGTGATCCACCAATAGGGACTCAGATGCTTCTATATTAATTTACCACATTTATGCTTTGTGTTAATACACTGAAGAAAGTTGTATTTTTCTACCGAAACCGGTCTGTAACATAAATGTGTAGGTTTGTTAACCTATCATAAATAAATTTGGATTGATTGCATCAACGTTTGCTGGCTCTACTCCTTTCTCTTGATACTATTAGACAGAGGCACAGTAAACTAAACCTTAAAAAGGGCATAGTATACTCAAATCAAGGGGTGGCGTAAGCCATACAGAATCGGGCTAGGCTTATAATTGCCCCAGGGCAGATAGCCTAGTATGAACCTATGAACCTATGAACCTAAATGTTGTTTGAGTCTATTTTTAAATTGACCTAAGGTGGAAAGTAAGGTAATATCAGCTGGAAGAGAGTTCCAGGATCTACTTACAGAGTTTGCAAAGAGAGAATCACTGGCTGTGTTATTAATTTTGCTAGTCTGAATTAGTAGTTTGTTAGAAGATTGAAGTGGTCTAGGATTGTTATAGGAGGTGATAATATTTTTAAGTGCAGGAGTATTGTCCGGATTATAGAGGATTTTATCGGCCATAATCAGTTGGTTATACTGGATTAGGCTGGGTAGTTCAAGCCACCCAAGCTGATTTAGATTGATGCAATGATGTGTCCTAAAAGGCAGCCCAGTGGCAAACCTGGCAATGTGGTTGTAGCAAATTGAGAGTTTGTTAAGGACAGTCTTGTTTAAATTCGAGAGTAGAGGGGATGCATACAGAAGGGTTGAAAGAAGGTGAGAACGAGCTATGGCAATTTTAGCTGGAGGGGTTAGGAAGGCTTTTATTCTGTAAAGTGACCCTAGTTTTTTATTGATGGTTTTGATAGTTTGGTTAACATGTAGGTCAAATTTGAGATTATTGTCTATGATGACACCTAATAGTTTTGTAGATGGGTCAGGGGAGATTATTGTGCCATCATTTGATTTTATGGTAAAGGTGAAAGCGGTAGACCTACGTGTTGGTGAAAATAACAGCATTTTAGTTTTTTTGGGATTTAGGATCAGACAATGTTCAGAAAGCCAGTTTTCTATTGTATTAAAGGTGGTCTGGGTAGCTGACCATAACTGTACTGGAGATGTGGCTGAGCAAATCAGACTAGAGTCATAAGCATATTGGATACAGCTGACTTTTGGGATGACAGTATAAAGGTCGTTAATGAAGATGGAGAACAGCAAGGGCCCTAGTATAGAGCCTTGTGGTACTCCAAGGGTGTTAGGTAGAAGGTTAGAGAGTTTGTTCTGCCAGAGGACAGCCTGCTGTCGACCATTCAGGTAGGATTGAAACCATTGGAGGGTTCCAGTATCTAGACAGAATGTTTGCAGGGTGTGGATTAAAAGTTGGTGATCAACCATATCGAATGCCTTGGAAAGATCCAAAAAGAGGGCTGAGGATATATAATTATTGTTGTGATTATGGTTTATGGTGTTAGTAAAGGCTAGGAGGGTTGAAGTAATGCTGTGATGAGGATGGAAGCCATACTGAGTGTCTGCCATAAGGCGATTTTGGATTAGGTGGTGCATGAGTTGTCTATGAATACATTTTTCCATAATCTTTGCAAGTGGAGAGAGTATAGCTATTGGCCTATAATTGGAGAATTCAGTAGAGCTGCCTCCTTTGTGAAGTGGGATTACATAGGATATTTTCCAGATGGTGGGAATTTTAGCTTCTACTATGGTTCGATTGATTAGTATTGAGACGGGGTAAGTAATAGCATCAGCTGATTTTTGTAGGTACTCAGCAGGGAGTTGATCAGCAGAAAGTGTAGTGGGTTTTAATTTTTTGATCAAGGTACGGATAAGTGAAGTGGAGACTGGTTGGAAGCTGAACGCGAGTAGGTTTCTAGGGGTGCTACTTTCAGGACCAGCGGAGCTAGGAGGTAGTTGGCTAGCTAGGGCTTGAATTGTCTCAGTAAAGAATTGGTTAAAACTATCAGAAACATCTTCAGGGGTTTTATCAATAGTAGCAGCAGGGATTGGGGTTTAAGTTTGTCCAGGATGTAGTAGATTATTTAAACCTGCCCAAAACTTCTGAGGGTTATTTTGATTTACTGTCTGTAAATTACAGTAGTATAGTTTTTGTCTTGCAAAATTGATTTTTTGGTTTTGTTCCTGGATTGCCTGTATTTAATGTGATCTTGAGGGTCTTTAGAAGAACGCCATAAAGCCCATGCTTTGTTTCTAAGGGTAATTTTGAGTTTAGACTCTATAGAAAGCCATGGTGCAGTTTTTGCCTTGGTTCTCTTTGAACGAACAGGTGCATGCAAATCATGGATCTCAAGGAATTTGTTGTTAAAGTATGCTACTGCTTCCTCTAAGGGGAGGTGTTTTAGAATAGACTAGTGAAGATACAAGTCTGTAGTAAAAAATAAATAGAAAGTATAGGCCTTACTTGTGGGAATGCAGGAACAGAGTAATTTGTCAATCAGATGAGATTTTAATACGTTTTTAAAAAAAGCTTAACTCTTGGATTGATTTCAGTGTTAACAGGAAGTGGTTCCAGGCTTTGACAATATAAGTTGAAAATAAAGAGTCTTCAGCACTACTAAACACTTTGGTGATAGTGAGAAGCAATTTATCTCTAGAATGTAAAGTCCTGTTTGTGGATTGTGGTTAAATTATGTAGTTTAGCAATGGTCAGTTTTTTCGGCTTATGGAGAAATATGTGTAATGTGACTTGGGTGTGTGTTAAGTAGTGTGGGAGTTCTAACCAGTTTAGCTCTTTGAGAGCCAAACAGTGGTGTCCTCTGAAGTGCAGATTGGTGGGAAATGTTACAACTTTTTTATTTATTTAAAAGTGTGACTTGAAATGTAGTAAAAATGAGCACATCAGGATGAGCAGGAACGACCCTAGGTCATCTGGTGCCCTAGGTAAAGGGGCTCCATGGCACCTCCCACCACTCTACCTGGTGCCCCCATCCTGGTCTACCTACACTAAATAAATACTGGAAAGCGCCCCTGCTAGTCCGGCGACCCTAGGCGGCCGCCTAGTCGGCCTATGCCTAAGGCCGGCTATGAGGAGAGGTGGCAGTATGAAAGTAGTGGCTATACATTTTCTGTCTGTGTCAGTGAAGTTTGCTTTAGATCTGTATAGGGGCTCTGAGTTTTTTTTTTTTTTTTTTTTTTTTTCTTCACAGTTTGTGATATGTGAAGGGCTAGTTTTAGCTGCTAATCTATGATGACACCTACTAGCTTTGCTTGGCTTATCTGTAAAATCCTGGTGTTGTTGGTGGAGGTTAAGATGAAATATGCCTTTTGTGTAGGCAGTTGTTCAGGAGTAAATAGTATTAGATTGTTTTCTGGGTGGTTAGTAGGAGTTATGTGTTACTTAACCATGGCTCCAATGAGGAGAATGATTTTTGTGCTTAAAGTCCTGAGTTTTGCCATAATTTTACAAGAGCAGACCAATGTGGAATCATCTGCATATTGAATTATAGCAGTGTGGTTAGGTATATTTAGCAGCTGTATGGAGGTCATGAATGAAGAGGTTAAAAACTATGGGGCCTTGGACCGATCCTTGTGAAACTCCTATGCTTATGGGGAAGAAAGAAGAGAGTTAATGCATCAACATTTTTTTCTTGATTTTGGTGACTGAACTTATTATGTCATTTCTTTATCAATCATTTTGGTTGACATTATCATAGTCAATTTTCTCAGTACAAACCACAGTTATAGGTCCATTACCATTGCCTCTTACTGAATATTCAGTATCTCCTCTACTCTTTGCTTTCCTCACTTTGGTTATGACACTTTCAAAATATATGTGTATGTATATTTAAGTGCACATGTTGCTGTCTATGTGCCACATCCTCTGTAACATCTCATGCAACCTAATTTTACCATGTTTGGTCCCATGTTTGAAGTTCTAAAGTACTATACTGCTACAAGTACCATTAAAATACCTTTAGTGTGATGTTAGTCACAGCCCAAATGGCTTGTCTTATTCTCCTTTGCTGTCTGCCTTCTACATCTGCATGGATAATTCCTCAAAGTATGGTACTATTTCAGCATTAGATTTCATCAATATTAACAGATGTAAAATATGGGGTGACCCTCCTTTCTATTCTGATAAGTATTCTAACCTCAAACGTTTACTAATTATAGATTGTACTGCTTTACCCTTATGGATTATTTGCAGTTGATAACATGTTTCTTCCTTCTTCCATTCCCATTGCTTTTTTTAGTGTAGTTAGGCTGTTTCCTCTTTTTTCCCTTTCCCACAGTTTCCCCAATTCTGTATTGCTTTCTTCCTGAGTATAATACAATGAAAAAAAAGACCAAACCTTTCTCATCTATCTTGTGCATTATCAGTTTAAAAAACAGGATTAGTAATGGAGAAGTTAAAGAAAGAGAAACTGATGTTATGGATTACTTGTGAAGTGAAGAATATAGTGCAGAAAATCTAACTCTGATAACATCACAGCAGAACAGAGCAATGGATCTTCAAATTAAAGAGAAACCAGTAGATCTGGAAACATCTGATCAGTTGCCATATGAAGATACTTTGGAGGCTTCCATAGGAAACCAGTACAAATGTACAGTTGGAGTCGCACAGCAAGGGAAGGAACAGAAAACTGTGGCAACTCCGATGCAGTCAATGTTGTGGCATGATAGACCAGTGATTTCCTATATGAAAGAGCAACAGATGATACAGTATGAAACTGAAGAGAATTTGGCACAGGAAGATGCTCTGGAGCATTCTACAGAATGCCTGCAGGAAATGGAGAACAAAGAATCTGCCCTCAGTTTAGAAGAAAATGATCTAAAAGAAGAGTTGCTTGATTTAATACAGATGGACAGAAATATTAAGAACAAGGAAAGAAATAGAGCACAAAAAGTCAATAAAACCCAAAAAGTTAGAAGCTTGATAAAATAAATGAACACAGTAATTAGGACTATTCATAGAGATTCATGTGATATAACAGAAGTAAATAGGATATATTACTGTGCAGCTAAATTAATAACAGATAAAGTCTTATCACTGTTAGAAGAGTACAGAAGAGGGAACAAATAAAAAAAAATACTCAAAAAGATGCATATGACAAATGTAATGCATAATATCAGTGCAGATCAGAATCTATCATGTACTATCATAATTAATAAATTAAAAATATCAGCAAAGGCAGAAAAACTTAGAAGATATGCAGATAAATATAAAGGAAAAGTACAAAATAAGCAATTTGTTGATGACCAAAAAAGTTTTCTAGAGACTTGGGAAACAAGGCAAAAGGAAATAAAACACCACCAAAAAAGAAGAAATAGATACATTTTGGAGAAATATCTATGAAGGGGGTCTATGTCATAACAATGAAAAATTTAATTCTCGAGCACTGGAAACACCAAAAAGCCATAATATTGAAACCATTATTGTGGAGGGCTGTGTCCCACCCCACCCCCACTAATTATATATACCAACTCTGAGATCACACTACAGTGAGGGATGGGCAAATTTCCCAATCTTCACTGGTTTGTGATCTCACAAAACACACACATTGATAAACTGTATTTTCGATGTTTCCAGCACTCGAGATTTTAATTTTTCATTCATCTGACAGGGACCCTCTGTGAAGATCCTGTGAAACATAACAAAGATGCAAAATGGATAGAAGAAGCAAAAGAAAGACTAAGAAGTTTAAATGTACAGGATATGAAATGAGATGAAGTTAACAGCCAGAGAGATTGAAACAAAGTTAAGAAAAGCTCCTAATTGGAAAACCCCAAGACCAGATGTAGTATCTAATTTCTGGAGAACTAACATCTTTACATGAAGATTTAGCCATGAACAAGAACTATTTATATGCGCACCCCAAATACACAACAGTCTGTTTAACAACAGGAAGAACAATACTCCTTTTTAAGAGCGAACCTGCAAGCTTTCCTAAAAATTATAGACCAATAACTTGCCTTCCAATGACGTATAAACTATACACTGGAACTGGTACCAGCAGACTTTACAGTCATTTAGAAAAAAACTCAATCATGGCCATAGAACAAATGGGTAACAAAAGAAAGTCATATGGAAATGTGACGATAGGAGGTACTGCGAGCCATGCCGGGAGAAACAGGACAGTGGATCTGTAACATATGCCACCACAACTAGCTGGAATTTTGTAAATAATTATATGTCATTTGTATATCAAGCAGATTTGTACAGATGCTTGTGCTGAAAATGTATCAACTGTGCAACTTGCTGGAAGGAAAAGAAATGTACATGTATTATTGTAACCGAATTAAATGTAAACACTGTAATAGCATATACTGGAATTGAAGAGGATAATCTTAATCCACCTGACTTTGCAAAATATTTTTGAAATTAAATTACTTTATGGGTTAAGCCATAAACATGTTATCCCACAGTTTTGAATGGAACCAGAGATGCAATGTCTGTGCTAGAGAATAGTTGGTAGCTCCTGTATGAAGAGTGAAATAGTTTTATGGCTTTTATGACATTCAGGAGATGAGAGCAAAGCTCTGTCTGTGTGTATGGTAACACATAGGTGCTAAAATCCTGTCAACTTCTAGTGCTGATGATCGCATGGGAAACAGAGTCAGATGATCAGATGTGTGTGATGTCATTCTGTAAGCCAAAAATAATATTTAGATATTAGTAGGAGTTTGCTCTCAGCATTCTGCATTCTGCCATGGATCTAACAACAAGGACCACTCACCCACATCATCTTACCTTGCGGTAGTAACTTCACTAGTGAACATTAATTATTTTAAATTAGTCAGGAAAATATAGTAAGATTAGAAGTACTGTTTTTCTATAACTGTGTGAAACTTTCCACCGGTGTTATTTTTAATATTCCCTGTGTCTGAAACTCTGGTGTTTACTGCAAATATATATTTAGTATTTTCTTGTTCTTTTATTATTTAATATTAAATATATTTAAACTTTTCATGGTTGGTCCGTTTTAGAAAATATTTAAGTTTTGAGTGTATTTGCATATATTTATTTGGTGATAACAATGGCCACTCCTGAAGGCTTGTTGCTTGGTCAACATTACCATTTGTATTAATATTAACTTCACTCAGCATAATTGTATACCCTTTCAACAGCCTTATAGGAATTGACTAGTAGAAATGAATCTAACGTATAGTGCGAGCAAAGTTGGTAGAGTGGGTAATCTGTGCCAGCCTTTCCCAGCTGTGTGTGTGTGTGTGTGTGTGTGTGTGTGTGTGTGTGTGTGTGTGTGTGTGTGTGTGTGTGTGTGTGTGTGTGTGTGAAAATTAACTCTCAAACAGTGTGTGTGTCAGTTACTTGGAGCAGGGACATGAAGAACTGGTTTCACAGAGAGCGTGGTGTAGGACCTCGCTTGGGGACTAGGCTGAGGACTTAATTCTGAAGCTGTGCCAGTTGGAAGCCTTATTGGGGACCTGTGGAGGGACAGATAGAGACACCCAGACACCGGGCTGAGTGTGTGCCCTGTGTGCTCTTAAGGGAAATTGTGCTTGATGCATTGAAGTCTGTATCTGGAAATACTGAGTGTTTCCATTTGTATTCCAAGTGAGCATCCCTCATCGGTGTCAGTAGTGAGGATTCAGGTTCCTTGATTACTGGCCCAGCATGGGGATTTCACAGGAACAAATGATCATTTCTTGTTAAATTAATACATAATGGAGAACTGTAAAAAGGGGAAGAATCTGAGTATGGCATGGATAGACTACAAAAAAAAGCATTTGACAGTATCCCACATTCATGGATAAAAGAGTACTGGAAATGGATAAGATACACCCTATACTGATCAATTACATTACAACAACCATGAAACAGTGGCAAACCACTTTGTAGTTATGATAAAGGACAAATTATTATTCCAGGGATAAAAATTCAAAGGGGATATACCAGGGTGTCTCTCTGTCACCACTTCTTTTTTGTCTTTCTCTTAATCCATTAAACTGTCTGCTAACAGAGTAGGTCATGACTATAATCTGACTCCCAGAAAACAACAAAGTGTAAAAACTTTTCATCTTCTTTTTGTGGATGATTTACAGCTGTATAGTTAATCAGATGAGGAACTGAAAGCACAACTGTAAGTGGTCAAAACTTTTTCAGATGATATAAGAATGCCATTTGGTCTTGATAAATGTGCAAAAGTAACCTTTAAAGCAGGAAAGCTTCAGCACCGAGAAAACATCCGTTTTGGACAGGAATGTGATATAAAAGAACTTGAGCAAGAGGGAGTGTATAAATATTTGTTAATTGATGAAGGATCAATAATAAAACATGAACAAATACAAATAAAACTTAGTAAAGAATATTTTAGAAAAATAAACTTAATACTGAAAACAGTGTTGACATCTAGGAACAAAGTCCAAGCTATAAACCAATTTGCTTTTCCTGTCCTAACTTACAGTTTTAGAGTGATTGGTTGGCCCCATAAGGTGTTTGATTGGTTGGACAGGAAAACAAGAAGGATGCTTCATGCTCATCAAATGATTTATAAAATACCAAGACACTATATTCCCCATTCTGAAGAAGGCCTGCTTGAAACTGATTACATATATAGATCTGCAATGATGGGACTGCATACATGTCTGCTGACCTCACAAGACCCAAACATAGTGAAAGTTTTGAAACATGAGGAGAATAAGTCTAAAATGATTTCCCTATTTAGTTTAGCAGAAGCATATAGGTGTCAAGCGAGAATGAAGATCAAACCAGAAGTAGAAAAAAATCAAGTAGAAACTGAATGTGCAAAAAGGAAAAGAAAGAATATAAGGTGAATGATCAGATGAGAAGGCAAGAAATGTGGAAAATGCATAAATACAGTTGCAAGTATAGAAAACTCTTGGGACAACCTCATGTTGATCAGGATCAAACAAAGAAATGGTTACGGAGAGGAATTTAAACCAAAAGACGAAAGGTTAACATTGGTGGCCCAAAACAGTGGACTACATAAATATTGGTTTACAAAGTCCAATGAACATGTGGGAGAAACAAACACATGTAGGTTTTGTAAAATAGAATTAGAAACAGTCGCACATCTTGTTGCTGGTTGTGATATACTAATGGTAGAAGGACTGTATACTGAAAGGCATAATAATGTGGCAAGTCTGTTGCATTGGGGAATTGTGCAAACATTATAATATTGAAGTAGCTGAAAAACACTGGAAACATGAGCCACAAAGCATTATAGAAAATAAAGTTTCTATCACACGGAATTACCCATTAACAACAGTTCAGAAAATACATGCAAGAAAACAGGTATAGTAGTCCATGAAAAGAAGACAAAAGTAGCATTCATCATTGAAACCCAGTGAATACAGTGTCTTACATACAGAGAGACACAAAGTCATAAAATACCAAGATTCACAGGCATAAATGACAGCAATGTGGAAGAAGGATACCCAGACAGTTCCAATAGTAGTAGGAACAATGGATCTTAAAAAAATAAGTTACAATTGTAATTTTTATTTATTTGACATTTGCTTAACGGGAAAGTCCAACTGAGTATGAGCCCATTTTCAGTGGAGGCCTGGAGAGAAAAGCTCCACAGTACACATTAAATGGAATAAAAAATAAATAAATAAAAACTTAAGATATATTATCGATACATGTTACTCTGTATGAATTGCAGAAGGAGTCATTACTGAGCACATTGCAGGTGCTGTGAAGAGCACTTCTTTCTAACATGAAAGATTGAAATAATACTAATTTCATGAATTTGAATCATACTTTGACTTAGGAATAAGGTCCATTCCCCTCATGGTATTAGAAACCCAAAAGTCTTGGAGAAATTGAAAAGAGTAATGGGGATGTTGTCTCTGCAAGGTGTGTGCCATTCCAGTTCCTCCTTTGTAGTCAGCTTTGATATAACCATTATTCATATTTCAAATAATACTCAAAAGATGTTTGATAAAAGATCAGTGAAGACTAAATTATGATTCCTGTGGTCCACTTCTTGTGGAAGGTGGTCAGATTTGCTGAAACCTACAACTCCATATCTTTGCATTTTGAATGATATCCTGGATTTGCCCATAATCCTACTACTATGGCCTACGCCATACTCACTAATCTACTCATGTAGGCAGTGCTAGTTCCTGCCTCTACCTTTGTCACCTCATCTTCAAGTGACTTTTTTATTACTTTTAGCATCTTTCTACCCTGTGCAAACTTCAAATATCCACACTTGTTAATAAGCAATGAAACAAAATGCATGAACCAATAATGACAAAACTGCCCAACTCAGAACATTTCCACCATAAAAGTCTACTCAGACTTCTACAATCCACCAGTATCAGTAAATATGCACAGTGGAAGCTGAACAGGTACTGAAGGCTAAAAAATGTCAGACTGCTATGCTTCTCTTAAAGCATGGCAGTCCAACATTTTTTAGCCTTAAGAAAAAGCGCTCTAGCAACATTTAAATGAATAAACCATTGACTTGTTAAATTTAATGTTCAATTAAGTGCTAAAGGCTAGTATGGATGCATGTACCTATAAAGTTTTCTTTTCCATTAGTGTCAGACTTCATTTATTTTTACTGAATTGCTTGTCAGTTCCCCTTTAAATACTAATTAAAATGTTTCATATACAAATGCCTGAGAATTCATGACTCAGCCATTTCTTGATTAACTGCCTGCACATGTAGGCCATGTCTAAGAATGCAGACATTTAATGGGGAAAAATAGCTAGTAGTTTACAGGTACCGGAAGTAAATCTTCTCAAATATTAGGACGCTACCATTTTTCATGTTCTCCATTTTCTAGCTTATTTGCATAAAGATAAAAAGTACAGTTTTGTACCTACCATAAATGTAGATGTTCGAAGATCCACATTGCTGCAGTCCTTACATATGGGTAGTCCGCTGTCCTCGGTCGGCCCGAATACCAAAGTATTAGGCTGACGTCGGTCAAGGCGCTTAAAACTGACATCAGGACGTCAGGGTACAAAAGCGCATGACCAACGTCATATCCTCAGTCTTTTCTTGCCCCAGATGTCAGAAGGCCCTAAAAAGAAAGGGCAAAGTGAAAAAACAGCAAAAAACAACCAACCACCCCTGCACTAACCATATTTACAATATTTACAACCCAAACCACAACCACCTCTAACTACAGAGGGGAAGGAGGGAGGGTAAATTGGACTGCAGCAATGCGGATCTTCGAACATCTACATTTATGGTAGGTACAAAACTGTACTATGTTCTTCATCTCACATTGCTGCAGTCCTTACATATGGGTAGAATCCCAAAGCAGAGGAAAGGGAGGATGGCAAAACTATAAAGCATTAGGAGCTGCCAAAATGCTCTGTAAAATTGCAGTGGCAAATCCAGCCCTAGATTTAGAGTAAAGTGGAAGGTGGTAATGCTTAGAGAAAGTATGCACTGAACTCCAAGTAGCTGCCTCCAAAATATCCTTAGTAGCCACCCCCCTTAAAAAAGCTGTAGAAGTGGCAGTAGCCCTAGTGGAATGAGGCCTAATCCCAGATGGAATCTCCTTACCATGATGGGAATAACAGAAAGCAATACAAACACCAATCCACTTAGAAATAGTTTGTTTTGAAACAGGTTTGCCCTGAGAACACAAAGCAAATGAAACAAACAACTGCTGAGACAGCCTGAACCCTTTAGTTCTGTTCAAATAATATCGCAACTGTCTGTGTATATCCAAAGTGTGCAAAATCTTCTCCCCTTTATTTTGGGGGTTTGCATAAAAAGTAGGCAAATGAATAGTTTGGTTTAAAGCCACACTAGAAACCACTTTAGGCATAAAGGAAGGGTTAGTACGAAAGACACCCTATCCTTGTGGAAAATTAAGAAAGGCTCAACCGCCATAAGGGCCTGTAATTCAGAAACCCTTCTCAGATGTAATGGCCAACAATAAGCAGTCTTCCATGATAAATATTTCAACTCGGCAGTCGCTGCAGGCTCAAAAGGTTGTAGAGTGAGTTTCTCCAACACAAAATTGAGATCCCAAGCAGGAGTAGGAGCTCACGGGGGTCTTATATTCTTTGCCCCTCTAAGGAATTGCTTAAACAAAGGATGAGAAAATAATGGTGGGTCACAGTCATAGTGAGCAGAAATTGCTGCAGCATGAACCTTTATAGAGGAGAAGGACAAACCTTTGTCCAATAACTCAGTAAGGTATTGAAGAGCAACACTTAAGTTAGGTTTAGAAACATCAAAATCCTTTGCTGTACTCCAAATTAAAAATCTCCTCCATTTATCTGCGTAAACTTTCCTTGTACTAGGCCTTCTGGCCTCCAAAATAACATTCAAAACTTGTTGTGGAAGCTGAGACCCTCCAGGGTTTAAAACAGAATATGCCAGGCTGTTAGATGTAGAGAGTGAAGTTTGACATTGAGTAAATGACTGTTCTCCTGAGACAGCAGGTGTGGAATCGAAGGCAAAGGCCATGGAGGTTCCCGTACCAGACTTCTCAGTAATGGGTACCAGTGCTGTCGAGGCCAATCCGGAGCTATTAAAATCATGGTTGGCTTGTCCTGTCTGACCTTCAGGAGTAGCTTTGGGAGGAGAGGCAGTGGTGGAAAGGCATACACGTGAAGATTGCTCCAATTGAATGAGAGAGCATCCACTTTCCAAGCTGTGGGATGAAACCTTTTGTGCAAAACTTTGGCAGCTGGTAATTTAGTGGAGAAGCGAACAGATCTATGTCTGGAGTTCCCCATAACACTGTCAATTTTCGAAATACATGAGGATCCAATTTCCACTCGTGGGGATCCATAATTTGTCTGCTCAACACATCTGCTAAGGAGTTCTGTGCTCCTGGCAGAAACCTTGCCTGAAGATTTAGCTGCAAACTGAGAGCAGTCTCCCACAAAATCATTGCTTGTCTGCATAGAGGATATGAATGTGTCCCCTTGCTTGTTGATGTACCACATGACAGTTGTGTTGTCTGTTTGAATCAACACCTGCCCTGGAAGAAGTAAATCCTTGAAAGCTATCAATGCAAATTGGACTGCTAACATCTCCTTCAAGTTGATATGTAAATGTTGAAGTCTGGCAGGCCACGTGTCTTGTACCCATTTTCCATTTAGATGAGCTCCCCAAGCTTTGTCTGAGGCATCTGTCGTTAGAATCTGACTCGCCTCTGGTCGGGTCACAGAGAGTCCCTTGTTTAGGTGACATTCCTGAGCCCACCACAAAAATTCCTTTTGAATGCAAGGTATTATCTGAATGACAGTGTCCATATCTTGGCAGTGTTGCGTCCATACATTTTGAGATACCATTGTAGCTTCCTCATATGCAGTTTGGCATTGGGAAGTACCAGAATACAAGATGCCATGAACCCCAAGGCTTGAAGGACTGTCCTTGCAGTCAGCCTGGACTGACGAGACAATTGATGGAAATAAAGAGAAAGATTCTTTTGTTTGTCCGGGGTCAAAAAGGCCATCTGGGATGCTGTATTCAGTCACACACCCAGAAAGCACATGTCCTGAGAGGGTACTAGACTGGACTTTATTTCGTTCACAGAATACCCTAGGCATCTTAACACTGCCATCACATACTGTAAATGATGAAGAAGTTCGTCCTTTCCTTGAGCCAGAATCAGGCAATCGTCCAAATAAGGATAGATTTGTATTCCTCTTAGCCTGAAGAAAGCTACCACTGGAGCCAGAACCTTCATGAACACTCTGGGCAGTAGATAAGCCAAAGGGCAATGCAGAGAACTGATAATGAAAAGTCCCAGCCCGAAAACGCAGATACTTCCTGCAACTGGGCCTGATAGGAACATGAAGATAAGCCTCCTTGAGATCCAGAGTCACCATCCAGTGATCTTTGCCCAGCAGAGGTAAAAGCTGCTGTAACGTCAACATTTTGAACTTGGGAATGTCCAGATATGTGTTGAGGATAGATAAGTCCAAAATGGGTCTCCACGTGTCCCCTTTCTTTGGTACTAGAAACAGGCGAGAATAAAATCCTAGGCCCACTTCTGGCAGAGGGACCGGTTGTATAGCTCCTATTTGAAGTAGAAGAGAAATTTGATTGTGAGCCTCTAGTCTTTGCTGAGGAGGAACGTCTGGCATGCCTTTGAAAGGAGGCAAGGTATGGAAATAAAACTTGTAACCTCGGTTTATGATATCCAGTACCCATTTGTCTTGGGTAATTAAAATCCAATTTTCCTTGAAAAGTGCCAACCTTCCTCCCAAAGGTGCCGCCAGGCAAGAGGTCTGGCAGCTGAAAAGTAGGTCATTGGGCCTGTTTACGAAAGGACTGGCCCCTACCCTCACTCAAGATTGTGCAGGTGAACTCCCAGTTCTAGGTCTGAAGGAACTCTGTGCTCTGCCCCTACCACGTCTAGATCTACCCCTAGACTGAGAATCATAAGAAGGATACGTCCACCCCTTAGCAGGCCAATTCCTACTAAACTTTGGAGGCTGAACTTGCAAAAAATCCTTAACAGTCTGCATAGACTTAGCCTTGTCCTCCATTTTCTTCAAGACTGATTCCACAGGTGGACCAAACAACACTTCAGACTGCAAAGGAGCATCCAAAATCCTTGTTTTAACATGGTCAGAAAAATTCTGATCCTTCAGCCAGGCGTGCCTGCGAAGAACTGAACCAGTGGCAGCCACCCTAGACGAGGCCTGCACAGCATCAAAACCACATTGTAAAGAATGCTTACCAACCTGCTCAGAGACATGCACCAAATCTTGTAATTCTTTACACTCAATGCCTTCTGCCAGAGCATCCACCTTAGATTTCAATTGAGAAAGAAGAAAGTTTTGATATTTCAACATATGAAACTGGCAATTCAAAGCCCTCATTGCTAAGGTAGAAGAAGTATAGACCTTCTTTCCCCATCTATCCAAAGCTCTGGCCTCTTTATCTAGAGGAACTGGATTTTTTACAACAGAGGCCTTGACACCCTTGGGTCCCTGACTAATAGTTTCTGGGTCCGCCCTAGGACTCTTATAAAGATATTTATGAGCCTCAGGCACCCTGTAATACCTATCTGGTTTAACAGGCGCAGGAGGCAGAGAATCAGGATTAAGCGAAGCCTCTGAAAACACATCCTGCACAACATCCAGAATAGGTGGTATAGCTAAGGGCCTATGTTGAGGTAAAAGCAAAAATTCCCTAAGCCTTTTCCGAGAATCAGAGAAGTCTTGACCTTCCCACTTAAAATGCTCCCTCATAGAGTGAAGTGTCTCTGAAAAGAAAAATCCTCTGGAGGAGAAGCAGAAGGAGTGGAATCTTCTGCATCAGAATCAGAATAAGGAGAGTACTCCTGCAAGTCTTCAGCCGAAGACTCTGAAACATCTGAAGCCTGTTCAAAACTTCCCAACTCTGGCTCCACCCTAGGCCTCTTATCAGGAGGGGCAAAGAACCTCTAATCAGAGTAATCAAATCTTCTGCCATTTTAAGCATGTGCTTCTTAGGCACAGACCCTGCTGAACTAGGAGTGACACCAACAGATACTAAACCTGGCCTGCCCCTGGGAGAAGCCTTGGAAACAGAAGGAGAGGGCCTAACCACCCTGGGAAGGGAGGGGAGTACAGTAACCTGAGAAGCCCTTCAGCCTGCCCTGCCTCAAGAGAGGCCACATCCTGCAAAATTAAAGTCTCCCCCTGAGACTCTAAAGAAGTCTCCGTCGGACCCACCGGTTCCACTGAAGCCTCTAAAGAACCGGCGTCCGGAACGGACGACTCATCTTGCCTGGGTTTAATTGTTTTGTCTTTGCGCTTCAGGGCGGGCCGGAGAATCCGACGGCATATTATAATTGCACCGCTTACCAAGACCAGCCTAGCACAATCTAACCTTCGCTAATAGTGCGCTTATTGAACCTAGCACAAAGCGACACCCGACTACGTCGTGCTCAGGCCCCAAACAAGGAATGCACAAAGAATGATAATCCCTATGCGGTATCTGTTTCCCACAAGAAATACAATTATTCACTTTTTCTGACATCCGGTACTACACTGAGGCAAGAAAAAAACCAAAATAATCCCCAACGGGGTACTTAGCCAACTTGGATTCGGTCTGAAACTCCGAACTCGAAAAATTTCAGAACGCCGAACGGCACTTGCAACGCTGCTTCTGCATCGGACCATGCGGCAAAAAAGACTGAGGATATGACGTCGGTCATGCACTTTTGTACCCTGACGTCCTGATGTCAGTTTTAAGCGCCTTGACCGACGTCAGCCTAATACTTTGGTATTCGGGCCGACCGAGGACAGCGGACTACCCATATGTAAGGACTGCAGCAATGTGAGATGAAGAACATCATATTTTTGTCTGCAACTCAAACTAAGAATATTAGTGCATAGTTCCACATATAGTATGATTAACACTTTAACTCCCTCAGCAACCCAAGATTACAACATTATATTGTTTATATCCAGCTTTTATTACAATAGAAGCCCCAGTTATATTACAATCAAGAAAAAAGCTTTCTTTAATTTCACAACATAAACAGTAATCATTGGTAAGCACCACTGATTTCATATTTAAAACATCTATGTATACTACTCATAGCCATATCTCTCACCTGGAAACATCATCTGGACAAAGGCCCATGAAAAATAGGTACAAATCGGTATGCTAATTACCATAACATTTGCATACATAATTATGTAACCACACCCCCTCTGATGGAATTGTGGGACACCAACTTTCAAACGCAAAATGAAGAACAGATAACCAAAATATGGCCCCAGAGTCTCCCTGCAGCCATTCCAATGCCCCATTACTTGACTATTTTGCCCCATTTACCATAAACACTATAATGTCTATACTGCTTTACTTCTACAATAATTATTTATATTTCATTTAAAACTTTTATTTTGCATTTTATAGCACAAACACTAATATACATGTACTAAACAAAGCAATACAGTCTCACAATGAAAATAGACTTAGCATTAAAACTTCTCTGCCCTTGAAACTCACATTCATTGAAACAGCATTGAAATTCACATTCAAAGAAAATGCATCTGGCCAGTCATGGATAAAGATTACCTTTGGGCTGTTTTCAAATCATAGGCCCCTTGCACACGAAACATACATGTGTTCTTTAATGCACCTTCCTGACTGTATTAAATTATATTCCTTGTATAATACAGCACACTTGTTAGAGCACGGTTTAAATGTATTGTTTTGAACATTTTTCCAGTAACCGATGAAACAAAATGCATGAATCACTAATAACAAAATTGCCCAATTCAGAACATTGCCACCGCAAAAGTCTACTCAAACTTCTACAATCCACCAGTATCAGTACATATGTACATCTGCAGAAGTGAAAGTTATCTAAATAATTCCATATTAAAGAGATCTGTAATTAATGAAGAGTTTGCTGCTAGCAAACAACTTTATATTTCATTGTTTCATCTACAAGTAAAGTGTCTGCTGCCTTTATAGGTTCATAGGTTCATAGGTTGGTACTAGGCTATCAGCCCTAGGGCCTATACAAGCCTAGCCATAACAATCCCCTGGCTATTTCTTCCCACATTATTTACTTTCCTGGACCCCTGTCTAGCAGGGCGACTGACGTGATCCCTGGGGTGAATTTCCTTTCTCCCATCCAATTGTCAAGGTTCCTCTTGAAGAGGTCCAAAGAGGCACTCTGCTTGACATGTATGGGCAATCTATTCCAGAGTCTGGGGAGTCTCTGGGTCAGGAACCTATCCCTCCAGCATGTTTTGTTTATTGTGATGACAAGGTTTAGATCCCTGGAGCGTGTAGCTCTGAGGGATTGGGATTTCTTTAAGTGTAGCATATCCAACAGCTCTGGGTTTGACATGGCCTTGTATGTTAAGCAGAGATCGCCTCTGAGTAGACGATATGCAACAGAGTATAGCTGGAGTTTTTTAAGGCGGTCAGCATAGGGCATTTGCTTTAGGCCTGTGATTCTTTTAGTGAGGTATTTCTGAGGCCTTTCCAGTTGTTGCAGATGTCTTGAGAGGTACATACCAAATGGGGCGTTGTATTCTATAATGGGTCTAATGAGGGATGAGTACAGTGGGACAATGACCTCCTTTTTTCTGGATGAAAAGCCCTTCGTGATGAGGTGTGCCACATAGAAGGATTTCCTGACTGTTGTGGCGATGTGGTTATCAAAGGTGAGACCACTGTCCACTTGTGTCCCTAAGTCTCTTATCACACTTTCTGTGTTTAGTGTACTGCCACCTATATGGTAATTCATGGATACATGTTTTTTCCCAAAGGGGATAACAATACATTTCTTGGCATTGAGCTTGAGCCCATGGCTCTGGCATCAAGCATCTGTTTCTGTAAGGCCCTTTTGTAGAGTATCCACATCATTTGGGGATTCAATAATGGCTCCCAGTTTGCAGTCATCTGCAAACTTTGTTAGCCAGAGTCCCTTAGTGTTGACCTGTACTTCAGAGAAGTAGATGCCAAACAAGAGCGGCCCCAGGACTGAACCCTGAGGTACTCCACTTGTCACTTGTCTGGAGCTGGATTTGGAGTCGGCTACTTTTACAGTGTGGGTTCTATCAGTAAGCCATTTAGCAACCCATTGGGTGACATAGGGATTAATACCCAACTTAGTAAGTTTATCTATGATTCCAGAGTGGGGGATGGTGTCACAGGCCTTGGCAAGGTCTAGATAGGCTGTATGGACCACCTTACCCTTGTCCATGGCTCTGGAGACAGATTCAAAGAAGTCAATCAGGTTCAGGAGACAAGATCGGCCCTTCACAAACCCAAACTGGGTGGGGTCCAGTGTTTGAAGGTTGCCAATGTCTTTGTTTATAAGTTCCATGATAATACGCTCCATGGCCTTGCAGATAAGGCTTGTCAGACTGATGGGACGGTAGTTTCCGGGATCCAAGGTGGATCCCCCCTTGTGGATTGGGATAACTGTAGCTCTGCGCCACTCAGTGGGCATGAAACCTGAGTTGAGGCTATGATTAAACATGACACTTAGGTGAGGTGCCAGTTCATATTGTAGTTCATGTAGTACACAGCCCGGGATGTCATCTGGTCCCATGGATGCTGTATTCTTGGCTTTAGAGAGTGCGTTTTGTACCTGTGTGGTCGTTATTACTGGAATTTGGCAATCTTCCGGTATTGAGATGGGCCATTTAGGGGGTGAGAGGGGGTGAAGTTGGCACTGAATCGATCTGCCAGGATATTGGCAATATCCTTTGAATCAGTATATTTATTGCCATTCTGTTTTAGCTCAGAGCAGATCTGAGCATTGCCATTTAGATTCTTGACATAGTTATAGAATGCTTTGTGGTTGTCTTTGGAATCTTTGGCAATTTTATTTTCATAACTAGCTTTGGAGGATTTTATGAGGCATCTCAGTTTCTTACTGAGGCTAGTAAGGGAGTTTTGCATCCTGGGATTTTCCTCTTTCTGCAAAAGTTTCTTCCTTTTGTTGTAAAGTTTGTTTATGGCAGGGGACCACCAGATTGGCTTCCTTTTTTTGGATGAGAGCATTTTGGTTCTATTTGGGATGGCACGATTCATGCATGAGTGGATGTGCTCGTACAGTGCCTTAGTGTAGGATTCAGCAGTTGAACTTTAAGTTCCCGTCTGCATGGGTGTCATGAAGTTTGTCACTTCTGACTTGAGTAGCATGAAGTTGGCTTTGGAGAAGTTTTTTATGGTGGTTTCTTTACTGTGGGGTGGGGGTGGGATGTGGATGTTAAGGGTGATTAGCTTATAGTCAGACCTGACTAACGAGGGGGTGACCATAGGTATGGAGCATTGATTTGCCGTGTTGGTAATGACCAGGTCTAGAATATTGGAGCCCCTGGTGGGACTATGGATTAGTTGATCCAGGACATTGGAATTTATGAATTCCAAGAACCGTTGTGCAAAGGTGTTGGGACATGAGTAGTTTTCCCAGTTAATGGCAGGGTAGTTAAAATCACCCAGTATTAGGGTGTTTGGTTCTATCTTAATATTTTCCGGTATGTTTAAAAAGGTGTAGTGAGAATCTTGGGGTATGGTGGGGGATCTGTAGCAAGCTACAATTTGGATTGCAGTCTTACCTAGTGTTAGTTGCACTTGGAGAATTTCAGACACATTGTGTTGGCCAACTAGCCTGGTGGTGTGAATATCCTTGGTGAATATTGATACTCCTCCACCTTTAGTGTTTCGGTCCTGGTTTGGTGGCGAAAAGTGTGGTAAGAGTTGTAGCCTGGTATTGCAGGGTGCTTTCTGGAGCCTTGAACCAGGTCTCAGTTACTGCACAGATATCGATGTTTTCCATTTTAGGAGTGCCTCGAGAGAGTGCATTTTGAGGTTTAGACTTCTAGCATTGAGTAGCATTACCTTCAGATTTTGCATGCTTGTACCTGTTACGGTGGTGGTTTTGTCCTTTGAAGTTTGCCTAAAAAAGGCACTATAGGGGTGGCAAGAGCCTTAGCCAGTAACCTGAATCCCAGGGGCGACAGGTGCAGACCATCTCTGGCAAAGCATCGTGGTCTGTCAATCATGTCATCCCAGGCAGACAGATACTGGATCCCCTTTGAATGACACCATAAGCTTAGCCAATTTAAAGAATAAATTGCCTATGTTACATTAAAAAAATGATAAGCTAGTAATATTTCAATAGGGGGTGGATGGCAAACTGATAACAGGTTCATAGATACTAGGTATCTTTGACAGAGGAGGACATTCTCAGGACTGCAGCATCCACCCCCTTTAAAAATACAACACAGTACAGTATCAACAATCCATCTACATACTATGGAAGTAGAACCTACAGCCTTCTGCAGAAAAAGCAAGTATACTACCTGTTGTGCTACTAACAATGCAAGTAGACTTTGCATAAGCAGCACTAAACTTCTCTTTGCCTTAAGAACTGTGCAGCACAAGAAATCATGAAAAAGCCAAAATGTATTAGGGGGGGGGGGACAAAAGCACAAAACTAGGGACATATTTTAAATGTTGCTTGTATAATCTTAAAAAGTCGCTAGAATAAAATGTTGTGTTACCATGCATTTCCTGAAAGACAGGAAGCCTGAAACTTAAATGGCCATCATTATTTAGTGAATTCAGTTCTCACTGATTTGCCAGAAAACCACAAATGTTATTTAACATTTGTTTACCAGGAAAGTCCAACTTGGAACAAAGCCAATTTTCATCAGTGGCTCCAGACATATGTCTTTGTATCATGGGAGGAAACCCACACAAGCACAGGGATGACATGCAGACTCCACACAAAAGGCATTTCAGCAGAGAGTCAAACCAGAGAACCTCTTGCTGTGAGGCAACATTACCGCTGCACCACTACACCATCTGAATTTTAAGAGGAAAATACCAACAGTATGAGCCAAACATTCCAGACATTCTGTGAAAATTTATACAACTGAGATCTACAACTCCTTCAATCAGAATTGGTGGCATGGGTAGAGAACTTAGCCTCTTGCTCCTTGTACCTAAGGTACAGGGTTTGAGCCTGAGTAACCCTAACCACCAGGTACAGACTCGCATACACACACACACACACACACACACACACACACACACACACACACACACACACACACACACACACACTCTCCCTTGTGTACTTCACTTCAATGCTTGTACTAAATGCAGTGCAGACCTTAATTCAAATGCTGCCCTTGTGTAATTCACTTCAATGCTACACCACACAGTGCAGACCTTAATTCAAAATGCACGGGGCAAAACACACACCCACTTCAACACTTGTCAAATATCAACTAACACTTGCAAATCACTTCAATGTTTGTACTTATCAACTAACACTTGCAGCTTTTCACTTCAGTGCTTGTACTAAATGTAGTGTGGATCTGGTTAATTCAAAATCACTTCAGTACTGATACAATTCAAATCACTTCAAAGCTTATACTAAATAGTGCAGACCTGGTTAATTCAAATGCTCACGGCATCACTTCAGTGCTTGTACTAAATAGTGTGGACCTAATTCTCAGGGCAGAAAAGAACCGTTCACATTGAGTGGTAATTGAAATGCAGAGTTTTTATTTTACTTGTCTTTCTTCTTACCTGGAACAGCTGGGGAAATGCACACATGACTCGCACTCTACTTTTGCTGCTGACTGGCCAGAAACAAAGTATAGTGAATCCCTCGAGTCCTCAGCAAATTCAAACAGGCTGGCAGGATGTTCACAGAGCTGACATAATCACACATTCCTCTGCACGTGATGACGTCAGCGCAAAAGCCAGAAAAAAAAAAAAAGCCAGGAAATTCAGACATTAACGGGTGCCACTCAGGAATCATGGCACCCCATTATTTGGACCTCAAAACTGGTACAAACTGAGAAATGTGGCACGGTTGAGAGGTATGCTCATAGCTACTTTTACAATGTAACATGCCATTTACTTAAATTTATTATGCACTTTACTTAGAACAATTTTTTTTACTTACCCCTTCAGTCCCTTCACTGTCCTTCTAAACATTAAGCTTTTGAGTCCTCCCACCAATTTAATGCAGTCTGCAGTCTTCAAGTCTCTTTTTTTCTACTTCTTGCAGAAGCACAGTTCTCATGTCTAAACTGCATGTTATGGAAATGACACTTTACAGTTCTTTTATTTCATAATTTTTACATTATTTCTGGTCTTATTGGTAACTGATTATCTGGAATGTCTGATTGAGCAGTGCCATTTTTCAATGGAGGCCCAGGGAGAAAAGTTTAATTTTATACAGACCTCATGGGTATCATCTGCATTGTTTCATCATTTACAGTCAGTTTCATTCACGAGCAACAGTTCTCTTAACCAGACATCCTTAACAACAGTTACATCATTGCAGTTTTAATTAAAAATAACAGCTACATGGGTTATATATGATTTTTTTTTCAGATAAAGAGAGCAGCTCAAAGAAATGAAGGTGGGGAAGAGGTGAAAGGAAGATAAAGGAAATGAGATAATAGAGGAGGGTATATTTGTAATATTAGTACATTTAAGTTTTGTGTAACAGAGAGATATGGCACAAATACATACAACTATATTAGTACCAGTTTAACCAGTGGTGGTGCAGGTGCAGAGACATTTATTTATCAGGTGTTGCTACTTTATTTATTTCTTTTTGATGACTGGATGGGTGAACTGGTCAGTTGACCCTTTTCTGTTTTTTTAAAACACTTTTATTAAAATATCACTTAAGACAAAGGTGTGCATACATTTTTTTTCTTTTTTTTATAGGTATGCATACGTTAATAGAAAGAAAACAAACCATATTAACATTTTTTTCAATTAGTACACATTATACATTACATGTTTTCTTTCGTTATAACAACTGTCTTTCAGTTCATTACATAAATTACTCAAGCCCTGCCTTCCTTAAAACTTCACTCCTCCATCTCCTCAACATTATACGGTATGCATTGTTCCCACAAATTCCATTTATTTCTATGGAATTTACCCCTGCCCATTTAAAAATATCCCCCTTTAGTTCTTTTGTCTCTTTTACAGTGCTCAGTGCTACAAATACAGTTGATTTAGATTTTGATTTCCATTTTCTAGTCATCCAACAAAATTAAACTTAGGAGGGTCTTACTATGTCTGTGCAATTCAGGTCCTGTGCCCCAGCTAAAAATAATTATTTCCATAGTTACAACCATTTGCTCCCCAATATTTCTGACAGTCTACTCTGTAGGTAATTTTTTTTTACATTTGCCAACTCATTATTTTCCCAAAAAACACATTCCAAGTCACCTTTTTCTTCCCAGCCACACCTCCATCCTTTGCTATCTACCTGAGGAAAAATCCTTGAAGACTGCTTGGGGTGTGAAAATACCTCTGCAAACACTTTCAAGCAAAAATCCTGAACCTTGTAGACTCTGTTGCATACTTGGGAGCCATGCATATGGCCTTCTATTGTTCCCTTGTAAATTGCTTTTCTAGTCTCTCTTCCCAACCTTTTCTAACCCCATCTGATTGATTCTTATACACATCATGCAATATGTAATACATCCTACTAATTACCCCGTTTTTAACATAAGCTTCTGTTCCAGATTTCACTAGAAATTCTACCACAGCAGGTCTTTCACTTACAACTCCCCTATCCCTTTCTCTTTGCTTATACTCTGATAGCAATCCCTGACAAGGAAAGCAGTCTCTAACCTGCAGTCCAAAATTCTTTTTGGCTTCATCCCACTCTATTGCCTTTCCCTTTCTAGTTATTTGCCCCAATACATTGGTTCCTTTGGCAGTTTTCTTCAGCAGATTCTAGCCCCCTTGCCTATTTTCTGTACACCCACTTGCAGTCACCTACTTACAGTCATCTCTTTTGGCAATTTTTTCCCCAATCCATGTGCTGGCTTAGTTCTTAGAATACTTTCTGCAATTATATTAATATAATATAATATTCTTTATGGTGGTTATTTTTCTCCCGAAGGATCTGTATCCCAAATCCCATTCTCTCCTTATTTCTTGACCACCCCACCATTCATCATCATCCCTTTCCAATTTACATTATAATCTTCTGTTTGTGTTATGTATATGAGCCTTAATTTTGTAGCTCTAAAATATCAATTCCAGTCAGATAATTCTAAATCACCTTGTTCTACTGGGAAAATCAACTTATTCCATTTAACTTTTAGCCCTTTTACCTCTCAGATAAATTCCTGCAACTCTTTATTAATTATTGTCCACAACTTCTTCTCTGGTTCATAAAAGTAAACCTGACCAGTATATAAAATTAAAGTGACAAAAACATTTTAAATGTTTCTATTTTACTATCCATATCCATAAACAAGAGCTTCCAGTTTCTCAACGTTTATATTATCTTGTGTTTATTCTCTTCCCATATATCTCTAGCTGCTGTGACAGTTACTTTTTGAATTCATACTCAGAAATACTTCATCTTATCATGTCCCCATAAATATGGATATCACTGCACCAAGATATGAGTAGGTAAATAATTTAAAGCTACAGCCTTTGTTTTATCTTCCTTAACTTTTTTTTATTCAGAAAAGACTCAAAACTGTCTTAGAATGTTCCAAACCACACAAATGTCCTTGTTTGGCTTTATCTAGCACAAAATAATATCATCTGCAAATAAAGCCAACTTTTCTTAATAATTACACCAATTATATCCTTGAATGTCTAAGTCCCTTATGTTTTTGCCAGTGGCTGTAAATATAAAGCAAATAAAAAAAGGGAAAGAAGAAACCCCCGCCTGGTTCTTCTGTTCAAACACAAGTTATCAGAAAATAACCCCCTTACTTTAATTCTTGCCTCCAATTATTCATACATTCTCCTGATTAACCATATTATTGTATCAGGAAATGCAAATACTTCCATTACCCTACTCATATAATTCCAGATTATTCTGTTGAATGCTTTCTCCACATTAAGTCCCACCAAGAACAGCATTATATTCTTAAATTGTACTTCACTTTGGCTCATCATTCTTCTCTTAATGTTGTCAAAGGTTTGCTTCTCCTCCACAAAACCATACTGATCCATATCTATCAATTCTGGCACCACTATTATCTTTTCTTCAGCTAAACACTTTATAATCATTATTTAAAACTGAAATGGGTAAATCTGAGGCTGGGTCTAATGGACCATTGCCCACTTTGGGTAATACATTCACCACAGTTTTCTTCCAAAATGCTGGTGCTTCCATTTATTTTAAAATACTATTTAGATTTTGTGGTATAGTGGTTATTACATCTCTTCTGTGCTATAGTGGTTATTATATCTCCTCTATGTGCAGAAAATCCTGGGTTCAATTCCCAGAGGATCCATTAAACCACCTAACAAACATACCCCTTGTAAAAAATATACTCCACCAATATAGGACCATATGTTATAACGGGATGCAATTGGGTTGGGTTGTGTGGCTAGGCTTATAAAGGACCTCGTGGCCATTAGCGTAGAATATACCTATGAACCTAACTTTCAAACTCCCACATGAATTCCATATTTTCCTGAAGACTTCCCTGCAGGTTTATTACACATTATTCTTTTTATCTTATCTCTTCCTATCTTAACTGTTAATTGCTGATTCTCATCTTCCTCTAATCTTAGCATAATTAAGTATTTCGTAAATATTTCCATTTCTGCTCTTTCTTGTTTTCTGCATTCCTCTGCTTAATACAATTTGTCATAATATTTCCAAAAGATTTCTAATACTTCTATGGGATCTCTGCTTATTTTTTTCTTGTCATAGGCCCAGGTAGTTTGGTGACAAACATTTTCTACTTTCTGTTGCCTAATTCAGTGTGCTAAAAGGATTTGAGCTCTAGGGATATTATGAACAAATAGTTGCTTAGCAGCATTCTTTCTAAATTCATGCACATTATCCAAATACTTCCTTATTTTCTCTTTAGCTTTCTGCAGTTGCTCTTCTTCTTGTTTGATGAGATTTCCCTTCTTCTACAATCCTTTAACTGTTGGCAGCCCTTTCTAAATAATTCCTATTATTTCTTAACCATATCTCTTTTTCTTGTACGTCTACCCTATTGTTAGCCAATTTCATTTTATCCCACTTACTAGCTATTTCTACTGAAGAAATTTCTATCTTCCATAACTCTCAAATAATTTCTGCTACCCATTCCTTAAATTCATCTCTTTTTAACATTGAGGTAGGAAAGCACTGGTACCTCCATGTATTTAAGTCACCTCTCAAAGATTTTCTCATTTACCCATGGCTATGCCCATGCACCTCACCTGTATGAGCTACACCAACAAATATTTCACATTCTTAGTAAACACTCATCATACTATTAATTTGTACCTTTCAAAATCTGCCCTCTCTCCATTCTATGAGGACATTCATATCACGTTTTGATAGTTGTTTTTATTTCCTAGCATAATAGACTATACTTCTGATACTTTTGTTTATAGTGATTGTCATATTTAATTACCATTTGTATTTATTTATTTATTTTTATTATTACATCATTGGTATCTCCTCATCCTTTTGTATGTATATATGCTTGTATGTATAGATGCTTGTTTTTAATTACATCTATACTACTGTTTTATTTGACATTATCTAACACTCTCTGGAGCTTTTCTCCCTGGGCTTCTGCTGAAAATGGGTTATTTATTAACCAGTAAGACTTTCACAGTAAACAAATGTCATTAAATAAATAAATAAATACAATTTTACTTCATTACCCTGTACTTTTGTCTTAGTTTTTATTGGTGTATGATCTGATATAGGTATTGGATATGTATTGAAGCTTTCCTTTAAATGTACATGTTCCTGTGAAATATAATTTCTGTCCAGTCTAGCCCAATTATTGTACCTTGGGGAATAATATGGAAATTCTTTCCAAGTTCCTACTACCAAAGTCACATCTTCCACATCACACATTTTCATAAATTCCTTCAGAAATTTACCCTGTTTTGTTATATTTTTATCTTCTAGGTCTCCATGATACATCCTCATTATGTCAAATCAAGTTCCAGTCCCTACCTATAAATAATATTATCAAATGAAAACTGATTATTTCTCTCAATTTCTTCTTAAACTCCATAACAACAGTTTTCGGTGGAATATAAATACATGCTAGGATTATCCTCCTCCCTTGCCAATAGCCCCTTACTGCCATAAGCCTACCATTATTATCTTTTCCCCTCTTCTATCTCTATTGGAGACCTCTAGCAATCAATATTATTACTCCCTTTTTCTTTGTCTCCAATATTCTGCTGGATATCTATCACAAAATCCTTTCTTAATCAAATGCACATGTTCATTTCTTTCTAAATGTGTTTCCTGCAGCATTGTTATTCGCACACCACATTTCTTAATATTATTCAATATTCTTTCCTTTTAGTCTATACCTGCAAGGCCATTTAAATTCCAAGATACTGCTAGAGTAACCATTAAAAGCTGTTGTTCCCACTTTCTATACAAGACTTTTTCTGAACAAGTATTTACATTTGTCTTACATGTACACACTAATGTTTGGCAGGGTAATCTTTTTATACAGTTGTTTCTTCTCATCTCAATTTGAACCTATGTCAAATTTCAAGATTTTTTTTTGATTTAATGAAACGCCTCAAACAAAAATGCTAAATACATTTTCAGAGCACCTCTATCCCCTGTTATCTCAGAACAAACAAAACTATGTACATTTTCAAAAAATGAAATGTAACCCTCTAGCTAAGATCAATTGCCCCAAATTGGTAGCTCCACCCACGGGTGTAAACTAATCTAAAATTAAGGTTATCCATGCTAAAGCACATGCTATAGCCTGTTTTCCTACTTCCACTGATTGCTGTCTGTTCCTGTCTTATCTCTCTTCCCCTCCCAAATGTGAAAATCAATGTGTATGCTTTCAGAAAACATTAACTTTTATCCCTAAGAAAAACATTGCTACCTTTAAATAAAACTAAATTATCACTGTTCTATTAAATGTATTAAAGTATTAAGGCTGTGGGGAAGGCTACTGTATCTTATTCACTTCTCATAATTTCAGACTTTATTTTTCATTGAGCTGCTCACCAATGTACATCTACATTTTGCATTTCCCTCAGCAAAGAATGTTCAGAACTCTCAAGATTAAATGCTTGTACCTGCAGACAGCTCATCTCGGCATGTGAGTAGTTAGCAATGAACAATAAAAAAGGTAACAACTTTGCAGCTGCATGATGGAATCTTTGTAAATTTCACTTAGAACACAATGTACAGAATTCCCTTGGCTAACTGTCTTCAGCTTCAGACTTCTTTTCTCTCATTGAAATAATTTGTTAATGAAAAAAAATTCCTTTGCAGATGTAAGAAACTAAGCATTTTTCATGGCTTTCATTGTTTTATTTTATTTTTTCACACAAAAAACATGTTTATAGCTTAAGCCAAGGACATTAATGTAGACATCCACCTTGAAAAACCAAGGGAATTATCATCTTAATTCTGTATAAAATATAATCAGTATACTTTTACACCCTACCCCAAGATCACAATATTCTATTAAATTAAACTTGCTTCTGTCCAGTTTTTCTTCTCCTGTTATACCGTAAAACATACATTTCTTGTAACTAAATAAATTAGTTGTTTGATTTAATATCTTTAACACATAAATGTCACTGAAAAGACTCCCCAAACATTTAAAATATCACTTACTGCACACTATACAAAATCGTATAACATGCAGTTTATGTCATGAAATGCTTTATACAAATACTAATAACAAACTTTGTTTTACTTAAAGATAATTTTTTCCTTTTAATATCTGTCTAAACATTCATGACATAATGGATGCTGTATGCTTTACAGTCTACCCACAAGTTTAACAAAGTCAACAAAAGTCTAGTCTTTTGTCAGAAACATATTTTTTGGCAAAGCCATATTTCACAAAAACTGTTTTATAGTCCCAGATTTATTCACTAATTTCAGTGTTGCTGATCTTCTTTCTGATCATCTCCATCTCCCAGTACTAAGCTCTGGTTCCTATGCTTTTTTCTGTATATCAAGCATTGTCCTTTATAACACTGGAAAAGGTTTCAGTAGCAAAGTCACTCTATAAGCTTTATTGTCAGAAAAAGAATAATAAAAAGGGCCCCCTTCTACATACTTAGCTCACTTTTTGTTGGAAAAACTTTTAATTTCCCACTTAGCCTTTTCTGCATCAAAAATATATTTGATCATCCAGGAAAAAATACTCTGGATAAGTCAGCTTGAATTTCATACCTGCCTCTTGACATTCCCTGATTGCTAAGATAAATGTGCTCCTCTTTTCCTTTGCGTACAGTGAATAATCATTTTCCACAAGCACTGTGCTGTCTCTGATTTGTAACACTTTTTCCTTCTGCCAGAGTGTTGTCAGGATCACCTCTTTCTACTGGTATGACTGTATATTTATTAATATAGGTCTTGGCTGTTTTCTCATGTTCATGTTTAGAGTATACACTCAATGTATATTTCCAATTAACAAATCAATCTGTGGAATACCAACTGAGTTGCTTATTTGTGTATTCATAATATTAGTACAGTCTGTTCCTTCCAGTTTCTCTGGTACAGAAGACAGTTTCAGGTGTTCTCTGTGCATTCTGTCTTCTAAGCCTGTGATTTTTTGAAACAGATCTTCTTGAGAAGCCTGATACTCAGACAGCCTCTTCTTCATTCAGCCTCTGAGTTTTGCAGTTTTATCAGTTCATCTGAATAGCTAAAGTTTCTTCTATTTTTTTCAGCCTTTTGTTATTTGAGTTAATACATTCATTCAGTGTTTCATTTATTTTAATCCCCTCTGAGTACATTTGCTTTATTTTTTCCTCTAATTATTGGAAGTTATCCCTTGAACTATAGCTGAAGCTTGAACTGCTTTTTGCAGAACATCTGCAGGAATCTTCCAAGCCAGTGCTGTCTCTTCACCTTTTCTGGTTGATTTTCTTTCAGGTTCTCCATACATTTGTGGGTTCATAGGTAAGTTCTAGGCTAGCTTCCCTTGCAGGCCATTTTAAACCTTGGCAGTTTCTCTTTTTGTGCTTACAATAATCTATCCCATTTGGATATAGATTGATCTTACCCATCCTATGGTCAATAATTATATATTACCCCTAATGAGAATAAATGGGATCATAGCATAGATAAGTTGAGGGGACCCATGGAAGTGGTAAATCATTTAGGATCTCCCTCTATCCAGTGCAGCAGTGCAGCAGTTAATGTTGTCACTTCACAGCAAGAGGTTCTCCAGTTCGATTCTCAGCTGGGGTGCCTTCTGTGCAGAGTCTGCATGTCCTCCCTGCATTCACGTGGGTTTCGTCTGGGTACTCCAGTTTCCTCCCACATTCCAAAGACATGCATCTGGAGCATTTCTCACCAGGCCTCTACTGAAAATAGGCTCTGTCCTAGTCAGACTTTCCAAGTCAACAAAGGAGCACACAGAGTAGTCTTGGGGTAAATTTTCTATTTCGCATCCATACCTCTAAGTTACACATGAAAATGAACAGGAATAAACTTTGTTTTGTATGGATGGGGGAGTCTGTTCCATAACAGCAGTATCTTATGCAAAATATGCCTGTCACTACAAACCATTCTGTTGATATTGCAGAAGAGGCTCATATCTCTAGACTGAGTATATCTGGTGCCATCTGACTTGCTAATGTGCAGTAAATACATCAGTAATTGGTCGGAGGATGCCTTGTATGCCAGACATAGGTCACCTCTTAGCAATCTGATTTGTAACACTTGTAATCTCCAAATTTCTTCTTTTCTGGCATACAAGCAATATATTTACTAGTCAGTAATTGAATTTTATACAAGCTTACAATTCCACTGGTCCTTTTTTCTCATTTTCTGTTTTCACACTGGTAGAGCCAAAATTAAGCTGTTGATCAGTCTGCAGCCATCTTGGAAGCCCAGAAGCATGGTAGTCTGGGTAATATTTTGTGTTTTAACATGTGGTTTTTAGTACATGGAGTAAAGAGAATAATGATTTAGAGATGCATGTTTTTCTTAAGTGTTTTTGTAACTAGCACATATTTGGAGGAACTTTTTTGATTACAGTTTGGCATGCCGCTATATAATTAAAGGCACATTTTTTTTCAGTTTCATGTAAAGCTTTTTTTTTCAATATGCAAGCTTATGAAAATGTAGATGAAGTATGTTTTATGGTGTACTGAGTCCAGCTCAGGGTTGCAGAGGGGGTCCATGCAGCTGCTCTCTTTATATCCTTAGCCCAACATTCCTTTGCTCTGTCCCACACTACTTTAAACCACTCTGTTGACTTACACTATACCACTGCTTAAGGTACATTCCAATGCTTACAACCTTCTTTGTGAAGTAGCTGAAAAAATAAACTTCAATAAACTAACTGATAAAAAATAAAAAACAAAAGTGGAATGGACAGTCCAAAACAAACTTCAATGTGCTTCAACAAATTTTAATGAAATAAACCACAGACTGAGCGCTTTCATCTTACAAATCTAAAGACTTCATCAGAGTAGCAGTCTGCCATTAAAAAAAACATTTAAATACAAACAACTCATCCAATCACATTTAAAATAGAAGAATAAATTAAGATATCACTCAACTGCCAAGTGCAATTTCTTAAAGAACCAGTCCTGAAATTTGTAGTTGTTTTACATAGACTAGATAATGAAATACAGCTATGTCAATCACATACAATATTTAATACTGAAAATTGTGTTAAAATTATGGTAAAAATCACACTAAAGCTGCTTTCTTCTTGAAAACACTAGTAAGAGAAACTGCTTTCATTAATGCCTGGAGCAGTAGCTGCATTAAGCCTGAGTTGCCAAGTTAGTTCGTTAAACTCAAGTTGTGTGTCTAAATCCTAACTGAAGTTTCTCACACTTATCCTATTTATAATAAAAACATGAATTTTTTTGTATTTAGGGCAATCCAATGTGTATCTGAATAAGGCACCGGTCCTTTTCCTGTTCTTTACTTTATTATCATATGGGGTCACGAATCCTGTCCTTAGGTTTTCTGATTGTTTTCCCTATATAAAAAGCATCACAAGAGCTACAGGTAGCCAAGTATACTATGCGGGTGGTGTTAGAGTTACATCTCCCTGGACATGGGATTGGGTGGTGTTAGAGTTACATCTCCCTGGACATGGGATAGTTCTATAAAAATTCTCAACTACAACATATGGACTCTCATTTATATATCTGTACATTTTACAGGTGCCACATTTATGCAAGAAGCCATTAGCCACCATTGATTTCAAACCACTAGTGGATAATTCTAGCACAGTCTTAATGTTATTTCCTTTAGAGTACACTGTTAATGGGGCAGTTCCTAAATTTTGTTTTACCTCTTCAAAAAAAAAAAAACAATGCTCCAATTTAGCCTCACTATGTTAATATAACCAAAAACATCTTTGCTGAATGGTACAGAAAAATGGAGGTGGATGAATCAAACATACCCTTGCTTATCCTATTTACCATTTAATTTCTGATGGCAGTACTTTTGATAAAGAGATACAGCAACTAATTGCAATGTTCATTGAACATGAATACCCCACCTATCTACTTAGAAACATTTGAGCTAAGGTGGTACACCAGCATCATGGCAGATTTTCACCTGTTTTAAAGATTAAATTCAACATTATAAATAATGTGGGGGATACAACTGTAGATAAGATGAGCAAGGGCATGTTTGATTCATCCACCCCCATTTACATCTGTAAGAAGAAGGAGCTCAGTCTGTGGTTTATTTCATTAAAATTCATTGAAGTGCATTGACGTTTGTTTTGCAGTGTCCAGTCCACTTTTGCTTTTTATTCTCTGTGAAGTAGCACTGTCTTATCTAACCTAAGTCATTCCCCTTCCAGTTTGACAGCCACATGTCCTTCCCCCATCTGTTTCCCCATCTTTCAACTCCAGCAGTCTTGATTTACTCAAAACAAGGTAGTATTTCTATTTCATAAATCACAGATCTTTGCTGCTGCATACATTCCCAGCTTTCTGAGCACCTCTGCACAACTTTGCCACTCCATACCCTTCTCTTATTTTTGGTAAATCTGCAATAAATTTCATCCTCTGTGATAACCTAGTTACAGAAATGAATCAAGCTTGCAAGTAAGACCTCTGCTGTGTGAAGCAATACTGTCCACAATTAAATAGAAATCTAGACTACAGCAGCAGCACAACAGTGGCACACAGAACCTTCTTAAAAGCATTTTCCAGAATGAAATTGAGCCTAGCAGATGTAGAGTTAAGTGGCTCATTCCAAGATCCACATTTATAGAAAGGAACTACTTTTAACATACTTCAGTCTCAGCTCCCCTACACTGATTGCTTCAAAGAAATATGGAGGACTTTGGTCTGGTTCCTGGTCTATACCAAGTTGTAATATGTTCTACTTCTGTCTCACATTTTTACTGCTCTAATCTGTAACACTAATAACATATGTAAGTTTTTATTTATTTAATTATTTTTTCATATTTTATCTCAACTACCTCCTCTCTAGCAGTTATCAGTAGTTGCTTATAGTACCTCTGTTATTTTTGTTTTTCCCTAGCTTTTACACTCAACACACTCTCTCCCCTCCTCTTTCCCTAGGTTTTAAGAACAAAGTGTCTTTCCTTCCAGACGGCTTCTACCTTCTTTAAAGATACTGCTCTAACTTCTGGAATAATGCCTGTGCTCTACTGCATACCCGGTTTAAACTAAAGTATGTTCCAAGCTCATACCACAAATTAGTCTTACTTTGTCTACTGTAAAGGTTATGTGCATACCAGTGAGACCACACCCAACATTCACCTCTTTGTTAAAAACCTTGCCTCTTTGTCTCTCTCCCTGCCTTCAATAAGTTAGTCACTACCCTAGTGCCAACTCTCTTAGTTAGCTATACTCTTTTGTTTTCTGTTTGTGGTTTCCTTTTAACTGTTTTTATCTTACTGCAAATACCTGTGTATACCTCGCTATAACATCTCTTTCCTCTCTGCCTACACCTTCCCACCTCTCCTACTTACCTGTTGAATCTCACTGTATGCTTCTTACTGTTTGCCTCCTGGCCTGCTGATTGTTTTTTGCAGTGACTGCTGTTTCCTTGCCCAACCCGCTCTGTTTGCCCTCGCTACGCTCGGGCTCACTCCACTCCCCTATCCCCATTCCCACCCACCCCCACTTTCATTTCATTTATACTAGCTACTCCTTGTTTCCAACCTCTCCCATGCTCCCCACTTATCCAGTCCCCTGTAAACTTCGTACCTACACCACAACCCAACTCTCTCATCCTCCTCCCTCTCATTATCTCCCCCACACTCACAGCATGTTAGCATATCTCCAGCCTTTGACTCTACTTTCCCTTAACCTACTAATGCTCCCTTCTTGCTCTCTCCTCTCTGCCTTATAAATTAATCTCTCCTTAATACTCCCTATTCATCATTTTCATCTTATTTCTCACCTCTCTGCTCTCTAGTAAATAACCTCTTCCACACACACTTTTACTTAGCTCTCTGTCATCCTTCTGCTATCATTATCTCATTTCAAACCATGCCCCCTCTACCTCACATCAATCTTGCTTATGTACCTCTCTTTACTTACCATCTATCATACACACCTTAATTTTTCACATTCATCCCCAACCTACACTTCTATACTCCACAAGGAACCCTCCCTGCCCTTCCTAATTTGTCCCTCTCTCCCTTCATACATCTCATCAAAATAAAAATGTTCTCTGTCTCTATCACATCCTTCAAATCTAAATACAAACCAACTGGCTTTTACATTTATGCAAATAAACCTTCCCCTTTTTCTAAAAATGTAATATCATCCAGCGACATCCACCCCAACCCAGGCCCATCTAGCCCAATCACAACAAACACCTGTCTCAATAAACATCTCTCTATTTTTGCTATTAACATACAAAGTCTACCTAATAAAGTTACAGAACTACACTCCTGGATCACCCACCAATCACCACACATCCTTGTCTATCTGAAACTCTAATACCACATATTTCTAACACTGAAATACTACCTCCCCACTACAACATCTATCAGCAAGATAGAATCACCAAAAAAGGTGGAGGTGTCACAATTACGTATTCTGAACACCTTAACCTAGCCCCCTGCTAATATCTTTACCTAACTTTCAACTAGCTGAACTACTACTTCTAAACTGTCACCTCAGCCCCCATAAGACATTCACCAATGCTTCTATCTATATCCCACCTAGAAAGAACATTTCCATCCTCGAATCTATTCTAGCATGGATTTCTATTAATATCCCTTATGAGACCCTACTACTAGGTGACGTAAATATCGACTGGTAGAAAAACTATCCTCTACCACTCCCTCCCTTCAAATCAACCTACACAGCTTCCATCAACTTATCACAACTCCTACCTGCTCCAACAACAACAATACTCAAGGTATCACCTTAGACTGGATTCTTACCTCTGACTCCACCCTATATCATGACCCCAGAGCCCTGCCCAACTCCCTAAGTGACCACCTCTCTATCCAAGTCCAATGTTACTCTTCTCAAATACCTAAATTCCACCATTTTAGAGAGTGTCACAAGCTTTCTTCTTTCAATACTGAAACCTTAAATAGCAGGCTCACTTCTATAAACTGGGGCTTCCTTAAATACCTCCCTCTTAATGAAGCCGTTCTACACTTTAATCACATTTTTCTTGATATACATGACTCTTTAGCTCCTCTTACAAATGTGAGAATCAAAGCCAACTACTCACCTTGGCTGACCAAAAACATTCTATCTCTCATGAAAGAAAGAGAAAAAAATTGGAAAAAATGGCTAAAAACTAAATCGGCAACATTCCTACAAAAATATAAAGAACTAAAAAATCTAGCAAAAACAGCAATTAACAAAGACAAGAAAACTTACTTTTATAATCCACAGTTCTCCCAAAAGTCTAACTCCAAAAAATTCTGGCGTACCATCAATAAAATCTTAAATCCAGGTCAACCTACCACCTCAACCCCTATCCTAATAATTTTCCCTTAGAAACTGCCACCTTACTTAATACCCTCTTCATCGAAACTATTCAAAAACTTAGCCAACCCTCCCAAAGCCATAACCACCCTCACACCACTCACTACACATGCAACACAACCCCTTTCTCTCTTAACCCCGTCTCTGCTGCCTACATCAAGTCACTTCTATTAAAACTGAAACCTTGTCCTCCCTCTACTGATAACCTTCCTTCCCTCTTTTTTACACTCTCAGCTCATTCCACAGCCTATCATGTCTCTAGCCTAATAAACATATCTATCCAAGAGTCTACTGTCCCCAACATCTGGAAATTTTTCTACACCATTCCACTTCACAAAGGAGGTAACTCCACTGAGTCCTCTAACTACAGACCCTTTGCCCTCCTATCTTTTGTATCCAAAATATTCGAAAAATGTATTCACAATCAGCTTTTAACTTACCTTATTAATGAAAATCTTATGACCCCCACTCAACATGGCTTTAGGCCACACCACAGTACCTCCACTGCCCTCCTATCCTTCACTCACACTGTTGCTGAAGCCAGGGACAAAAACTTCCTCATGTCTTGCCTCTTTATTGACCTCTCTAAAGCTTTCGATACTGTCTCCCATTCCAAGCTACTTACTAAGCTTACTGACCTTAATCTCTCCCCCTCTACTATTCACTGGTTCTCAAGCTATCTATCAAATAGACTCCAGTCTGACAGATGGCAATCTACTTGCTCCCCTTTCCTACCTACCCAAATTGGGTCTATATTATGATATTGCATGCTCAGAAGAACGAACAACACATAATCGACCCCATGTAAGTGAAAGCTTACAATGTCGAAACCTCAGAACAGTGATTTTTTCCCAAGGGAAAAAAATCGCTGTTTCGAGAAAAAAAAATATAAAACATTACAGAAGCCCCCCACACTCCCTAATGTAGGGGGCTGTGCCCCCCACACACCCCTACTTAAATATACCAACTCCGAGATTGCACTACAGTGCCGAAAAGGCAAAGTAGCAAAAGCGGCCAAACAAATTCTTTCCCAGGGAAACAATTCGCTGAAAAGCCACTTTGCTATTTTTGCCTTTTCATGCTTTTCAGTTCGACAAAGACACATTCAACAACCTCTGTCTGCGATAGCATAATAGGGAGCCTACAAATTGGTGTCCATCAAGGCTCACTCCTTGGCCCCCTCCTATTTAACATCTTCACCAATCATCTTTACTCTTCCTGCAACATCTCCTCCCTCATACAGTACACCAATGACTACTCTTATCTCTTGTGCTGACATCTCTAAAAGTACAGTTGTGTACACTTACCATAAATGTAGATGTTCGAGTGTCTTCACTGTTGCAGTCATGACTGTAGGGTTCTCCCCTGCCGGCAGGCAGTCCTCGGTCGGCCAGAATCCCAAAGTCTGGGTCCAGCGTCGGCTGTTCAGCCATGCTCCCTGACGTCAGAGCACCAGGAGTACAAAGTTGACAGCTGACGCCATGTTCTCCAGTTTTTCTTGCCCCAGATGTCAGGAGTCCCAAAATGAGTAAGGTCCCATATCCTTTGCAAATACACCTCAGAAAAATGGTGAAAAAAGGAACCACACAAAAGTAAAAATAAGAGGGGACAGGAGGGAAGGAAACCCAGACTGCAACAGTGAAGACACTCGAACATCTACATTTATGGTAAGTGTACACAACTGTACTATGTTCATCGTGTTTCACTGTTGCAGTCATGACTGTAGGGTAGAATCCCAAAGCAGAATGAAAGGGAGGTGGTCATAAAGAAGATGGGGCGGCTAAAAGGCCCTGCAAGACTGCAGAAGCAAAGCCTGCCCTGGACTTAGAGTAGAGAGGTAGATTGTAGTGCTTTGAAAAAGTATGCACTGAACTCCAAGTTGCAGCTTCCAAAATGTCCTTGGTAGGAACTCCTGAGGAAGGCAGCTGAAGTGGCAGCAGCTCTGGTGGAATGAGTCCGTATACTCCCTGGGATTTGCTTTCCATGGTGTGAATAACAAAATCTGATTCCATGAGCAATCCATTTAGAAATGGTCTGTTTTGAAATGGGTTTACCTTGGGAACTTGAAGCATAAGAAACAAACAATTGCTCTGATTTTCTGATGTTCTTGGTTCTGTCCAGGTAAAAACGTAGCTGTCTGTGTACATCCAAGGAATGTAAGATCCTTTCCCCTTTATTTTGAGGAGTGGGGAAAAAAGTTGGCAAGTGAATAGTTTGATTTAAAGCCACTTTAGAAACCACCTTAGGCATGAAAGTAGGATTAGTCCTTAAAGACACCCTGTCTTGATGAAAAATAATATAAGGTTCCACAGCCATAAGAGCTTGCAACTCTGAAACTCTCCTGGCAGAGGTCAGAGCTAACAGGATGGCTGTTTTCCAAGATAAAAACTTAATGTCAGAAGAGGCAGCAGGCTCAAAAGGAGGTAAGGTGAGCTTTTCCAAAACATAGTTGAGATCCCAAGCAGGAATGCAAGGAGATCTAGGAGGTCTTAAGTTCTTAGCTCCTCTGAGAAACTGTCTCATGAGCTGGTGGGAAAAGATTGGAGGGTCTGAATTATAATGAGCGGAAATAGCAGAGGCATGTATCTTAATGGAAGAGAAAGAGAGACCCTTATGTAAGAGATCTGTCAGGTAAAGTAAAATCAAAGGAATGTTAGGAAGAAAAGGATCAGAATCCTGAGCCTGCATCCAGGAACAAAATCTTTTCCATTTTCCTGCATAAGATTTTCTAGTGCTAGGATGTCTGGCTTCTAAAATGACATCCATAACCTGCTTGGATAGGAGAGAATGAATCAAAAACCCTGGATTAACCAGGCCACCAGGCTGAGAGTTCTGACATGGGAGTGTAGAACCTGACCCTGGTGCTGGGACAGAAGGTTCGGAATCTGTGGTAAAACCCAAGGGGGCTCCAGACATAGATTTTTCAGAGTTGGGTACCAAAACTGTCGAGGCCAATTTGGGGCCAGCAAAATTATCATCTTGGGTTTGTCCTGTTTGATTTTTAATAATACCCGTGGAAGAAGAGGAAGAGGCGGAAAGGCATATCCCGAGAGGTTTCTCCAACTGAATGATAGTGCATCCACTCTCCAAGCTTGTTCGTGGAAAGTCCTGGTGCAAAAAATCTGTAGTTGATGATTGAGGTGGGATGCAAAGAGGTCTATGTGAGGACATCCCCAGACTGCTGTTATCATCCTGAATATTTCAGTGTCCAGCATCCACTCATGTGGGTCCGAAAGGTTTCTGCTCAGACTGTCTGCCAGAAAGTTTTGCTTCCCTGGTAGAAACTGAGCTTGAAGGTCCAGATTGCAAGCTAGAGCTGTGTTCCATAGATCCATGGCTAGTCTGCAAAGGGGGTAGGCATGAGATCCCCCTTGCTTGTTTATGTACCAAATAACTGTGGTGTTGTCTGTCCGTATCAGTAGTTGTCCTGGTTGTAGAAGATTCCTGAAGGCCAATAGAGCTTTCTGAATGGCTAACATTTCCTTTAAATTGATATGCAGGTGCTTTTGATCCTTTGTCCAAAGGCCCTGCAGACAGTTGCCCTGAAAATGGGCTCCCCATGCATAATCTGAGGCATCCGTGGTTAGTATCTGAGTGGCCGGAGGCAGACAGAAGGGTTTTCCTTTGTTTAGAGTACATGCCTTGGACCACCAAAGGAATTCCTTTTGAAGACAAGGCAGGACGGAGATCAGTATGTCTAAACTGTGGCAATGCTGCGACCATACATTTTTGAGGTACCACTGTATTTTCCTCATATGTAGTCTTGCATATGGTATGAGAAGGATGCAGGAGGCCATGTAACCCAAAGCCTGCAGGAATCTCCTTGCAGATAGCTGAGTTAAAGTTGCCAAGGTTTTGAAAGTTGAAGCCAGCTGTAACTGTTTTTCATGTGTCAGAAATGCCATCTGGGTTGTTGTGTTTAGAGAAGCGCTCAGAAAAATTATCTGTTGTGAGGGTGTCAAATTTGACTTTTTTATGTTTACAGTGAATCCCAGGAACTTGAGAAGATTCTGAACAAACTGTAGATGCTGGAGTAAGACCTCCTTGCTGTCTGCCTGAATAAGACAGTTGTCCAGATAAGGGTAAATCTGAATTCCCTTGAGTCTGCAATAAGCAGCGCATAGAATTGAAAGTGCCTCGATCCGGCCTTGAACCTGAGATATTTTCTGTGTTCCTGCCTGATGGGAATGTGTAAATATGCCTCCTTTAAATCCAAAGTTACCATCCATGCATTTTGGTCAGCATTGGAAGTAGCTGTTGTAGAGTTAGCATCTTGAATTTTGGTATCTCCAGAAAAGTGTTCAAGACTGACAGATCCAGAATGGGTCGCCATGAATTTTGCTTCCTGGGGACTAGAAAGAGTCTTGAGTAAAAGCCTTGTCCCTTCTCTGAAAGGGGAACTAGTTCTATGGCTTTCATAGCCAAAAGAGCTTCCACCTGGTTTAAGGCCTCTGTCCATTGATGTTTTGGAAGATCTGGCCATCCGCTTGGCCTTGGTAGGGTATGAAAATGGAATTTGTAACCTCTTGAAACCACATCCAGAACCCACTTGTCTTGGGTTATATGGGTCCAATTTAGGTGAAAAAGAGCAAGTTTTCCTCCGAGAGGGGCTTCCAGGCAAGAAGTTCCTGCAGCCCAACAGAGGGAGTCATTGAGTCTGTTTCCTATGAGCTTGCGACCTGTCCTCTCCTCCCCTAGGGGTGGAAGCAGTCCACTGTCTTGGTCTATAAGAGGCTTGTGTTTGAGGCCTTCCTTGTGAGCGTCTGTATCTACCCCTCTGAGGCCTGTCTGAGTTGGGAAACGACCAATTTTTTGTAGGCCAAGTCCTACTAAATCCGGGTGGCTGTACTTGTAAGAAATCTTTAACTGTTTGCATGGATTTTGCCTTGTCCTCCATCTTTTTAATCACCTCTTCAGCTTTAGATCCAAACAAAACATTATGCTGAACAGGGGCATCCAATAATTTAGCTTTTGCTTGATCTGGCAAATTTTGTTCCTTTAACCATGCATGCCTTTTAGTTACTGTGCCAGAGGCAGCAGCCCTACAAGAAGCCTCCAAGGCATCAAATCCACAGTGTAAACCATGCTTCCCAACTTGTTCAGTAGCATGCATTAAGTCATGTAATTCCTTATCATCTGCACAGGCGGAAATGGAGGTTAGCTTTTGTTTTAAAACAGACAGGAGAAATTGCTGGTATTTCAGCATATGAAACTGACAGTTTAAAGCCCTAATAGATAAAGTAGCAGAAGTGTACAATTTTTTGCCCCATCTTTCTAAAGATCTGGAATCCTTCTCAGTGGGAATGGGGTTTTTAGCAGAAGCGGCCTTAACTCCCTTAGGACCCTGAGAAATGGTTTCAGGGTCAGCAGTAAAGTTCTTGTATAAAAACTGGTGGGAATCAGGAACCCTGTAATATCTGTCAGGCTTAACAGGAGCTGGAGGAAAAGAGTCAGGGGTTAAGTTAGCCTCCGAAAAAGCATCATCCACAATATCCAAAATAGGAGGAATAGCCAGGGGTCTATGTTGGGGAAGAAGAAGAAAATCCATTAGTCTTTTCTTAGATTCCGAGTACTCCTGTCCTTCCCAGTGGAAATGTTCCCTCATTTCACGCAGTTTCCCCAAAAGAGAAATCCTCAGGAGGAGAAGCTGAAGGTATGGATTCCTCAGCATCAGAATCTTCATAAGGAGGGAAAGAAAATTCCTGGTCAGAAGAAGAAACTGAAGAAACAGAAGCCTGATCAGAGGAATCATAATAAACTTCCTGCCTTGGCCTTTTGTCTGGAGGGGAATGTGAACCCCTAATCATAGTAAGTAAGTCCTCCGTCATTTTAAGTAACTGTTTCTGTGACTTGGGAGCCGGATCAGAAGAGGCCTGTGTTGCAGTCTTTGATTTGGAAGGAGTCTTTGCCTTTGTCTTTGGCTTTGCCTTTCCTGAAAATCCCTTTAGAAGCCTGTACCTGCACAGCGGCTCCGGAACCATCCAAAGGAGCATTGTCCGAAGGTCCTGCAACAGAAATATTCAAAGGCCTAGTTGGCTCCTCGTGGGAGTCCATTTCGGCCATCGGTTCTGAAATGGCCGACTACAGTGGCTGCAAAAGCGCCTCACTGCCGACGGCCGAACCTGAAGCTGGCTCTGCTTGTACAATATCGTCAGATTTGGACCTCGGAGGCCTGTCTTTGTCCTTGCGTTGTTTGTGAACTCTGGTAGCCGGAACGTTATCCGACGACATTTTGTAATTAAAACGCCTACCGAAGTAATGAAATGCAAAATCGTACATTCGTTTAATTGTACGTTGATTGAATCTAGCACAAAACTGACAACTAGCTACGTCGTGGCCAGGGCCTAAGCAAGGAATACAGTAAGAATGAAAATCCTTATGAGGTATTTGCTTCCCACATGAAATACAATTATTAACATTTTCTGACATCGGACTGGAGCAAGAAAAAAGTTTCCCAAATGGGGTACTTAGCTTTGAGTAGGAGAAGAAAGTCTTCGGACTGAAGTTTGTTCAGAAAAGATTGTCAGGAGTCAGCCGACCGGCACTGCGAACTGCTATCACCGCACGGCAAGAAAGACTGGAGAACATGGCGTCGGCTGTCAGCTTTGTACTCCTGGCGCTCTGACATCAGAGAGCATGGCTGAACAGCCGACGCCGGACCCAGACTTTGGGATTCTGGCCGACCGAGGACTGCCTGCCGGCAGGGGAGAACCCTACAGTCATGACTGCAACAGTGAAACACGATGAACATCATCTTTCTATCACCCAAAACTTCTTCTCATCTGGGGAAAAATGGCTCACACAGCATCAACTTATACTCGACCCCAAAAAAACTAAGCTCCTACTATTTGTCCACAAAACTCTCCACTATCTTAAATCTATCTTTACTATTTCTTCACTAGATAATAATGTCATCAAAGCTAAGCTTCACTCTAAGTTACTGGGTACAATAATTGATGATCATCTCAAATTTGACATCCATATCCTTATCCAACACTATATCAAAAAAACTAACATGAAACTGGGTCTTCTCTGTAGGAATAAGAAATTTCTTGATCCCAACTCCAAACCCACCCTTGCCCAAGCTTATCTTCTTCCATGTCTCCTCTATGCCTATCCTAACTCACCTCCAGTCAAACCTTCTCTCCAAACAAGAACAAGCTTACAATAACATAGCCAGATTTGCCAGTAACCACCCTTATAAATCCCATCATTGCCTTGCCTTGAAACAGCTTCAATGGCTAGAATTTCCCCAGCTCTTACTACTTGCACAGCTGCAGATGACACACTTCCTACTCAACAAACCGCTAGCCTGCCCATCACTCTCTACCTTAGTATCCCCTTATACCCCAACCAAGTCTCGTAGTTCCAACCAGCACCTTCTAGACATCTATAAACCCAACAAAACGTATGGTAAACTCCTCTATAAACACTCTCCTTCCATGGAATAGGCTACCACCTCACATTCGTAGCATCACTCATTCCAGCTGCTTTAAAACTGAAGTCAAGCACTAGTTTCTGAACTCAAAAGCTTGTCCTTGCCTAAATCCTCCATAATCTGCATTTTCCTTTCTTTTTTCTTTTCACTACCTGTCTACATCTAATAATTCAATGACTAATCTGCACACTAGACAAGACTACATTATACTACTTGAGAAAGATATGTCTTTATTTTAAATACTTAAATGTACTAGTTGTATTTACTTAATTTTGTTTTATTTTTATTAGAGTTATTTGTTTCACCCGATTACTGCATATGAAATTTTTGCATATGTTGTATTGCTGCACTGTTTTTCTTGGGTTTTGTATATTGCCTACTATATTATCTTTTTATGTTTGCATTGCTTGAGCTTTTCTCCATGGGTCTCCACTGAAAATGGGCCATTGGCTCAGATGGACTAACCCGGTTAACAAATGTGAAATAAATAAATAAATAAATGGATGTCAAGTAATTCACCTCAACAGCAGAACAATTTTATTATGTTACTGTAGTCTAGAGTATGATTTAAAGACTAAATCTAAATTTGAGTATAAGGACTAACAGTTACACTTTTAGAAGAGCAAAATGAATATGTATTTAGTGTGCAAATGAAGACTTATGCATGGAATCACCATCTGCGTTACTTGCAGCAACTGTTTACAAGACACTTCTACATCTATCCACACCCTTTTAACCTGTGTTTTATAGAGTGGAAAGTTGAAGCAGAAATGTGGACTGAAATAAACAAGTGATCCCACAAACCTGGACTACAGCCTTTAAATGCCATCTCCAACCAATAGCAAGAAAATGCGTTATCCTAACTGCCAAAACTGTCCTGTTCTCCAGTGAGAAATTTTAATGTCCACTCCTACCTCCAAATTGGCCTCCAACACTTGACAGTTCTATCAGAGTGTTGAATGTAACAGTCTTAAAAATATTTGGTAGCAGATGATCTGTTACACAGCCTGACTCTAAGCTTTCACACTCTTTGTGACCAGCTGCAGTCAGCAATAGACTTACTAGTTACTAGACATTTCCTGTTCTTTCCTACTTGCAATGAACTAGCTTACATAACCGATTAATTCATGTGCTTTATGTATTTGTTAATCACAGACCTCAACACATCACTTCCATTTGTTTGTTTGTGTCTTTCGGCTTTTCCCGGTTAGGGATCGCCACAGCGGAACTCCGGTCCGCTAATGATTGGCAGTTGATTTTTACTCACTGGCTTCAGTCATAAATGTGGCAGGCATCAAACTTCAAAATAGAAAATAACATATCCACAGATGCACGCTAAACCCTCTGACCTAGTACTATACCAAACAGCTGTTTGAAATCAACAGGAACACATCAGTATGAAAAACAAAACTTGACATCTCTTTACTTTCCTATGATTTACTGCCAATATAAGAAAAAGAAGATGTTAAAAATTCTGAATATTTGTTTCAGTGCGTATTTGTTTTTGATAACATCTTGTATTGCAAGCACTGGCTAGTATACTTTTTTAGCTAATTTGTATTTGCATATTTTTTAATATTGTTCCTTATACTCATCTAAAGTGGATGGTGAGGTATAGAAATATGTCTCCCAATTATGTCTCAGTACCCATGCCTGTTTTGAACTTCAATAACTTTGTTAGATTAGTAGCACAATGAAGATTGTTTTATCATCTGGGACAGATGTTAGACCAAACTAAAATATGTGTTTATATTCTTCAGACTCTTCATCAAGTAGTCTTTTTTCAAGTAGTGCGCTTTTAATATTGGCTGCCAGTTCACTGTATAATCTCTGCAGAAAATCTGCTGGCCAATAAAAAAAAAAATCCATCATGAAAGCTGTTGTCAAATGTATGTTAAAATCTACACCCCTAAGTGGCCGTGTATCAGAGCTATAAGGAAAACATCACGTAGACAGGAAGCCTAATCATATGGTAAAGTTATGACTGCTGAATGTTTACACAGAGGATGACAGGAATGTACTTAACGACAATGTAAAACAGCTCAGATTAACAAGAAATCATATGGTAAAGTTATGACTGCTGAATGTTTACACAGAGGATGACAGGAATGTACTTAATGGCAGTGTAAAAACAGCTCAGATTAACAAGGAATTGTGAAATGCTTACTCCTAGCAAAACTTAAAGAAATGCAGTACTAATGCTTCTGAATGGGTTTCAGAGCATACTATAGAATAATGACTTCAGACAGTTTATAATAATTTCATCTTAGCTTTTATTATTATGGATTGTGGTTCTTATAATATTCATACTGAGCAAGCTGTAAAAATAAACATACCTGTTAGAAGCTGACAATTTTTTTTTAATACTGGAGGATGGACCATCTGCTATATCTATTAGGTAAATCATACGTAATATTAAAATAGAGTAATTAATGTGGTAAAATTGAATCCATGGGAGAATTTTGTTTTTCTTGATGTGTTAATTACTGTTAATGGATTAAAGCGACTGATGTTTTCAGAAGATCTGCTTAAAAACATTTCAGCCATAATTTTGCTATCTGCAACATTTTTGTTTGCTTTTTTTTTTTTATCCAAAGCCTGACATCTGACCATCAAGCCTTCTCTATGGCAGCCCGTTTGACAACATTCATTCCCCTCAAACCAACAATCCTATGGTTCATTCATTCCTTTCAGTGTTAAGAGTGGAGCTGAGAGAACAGTGTTGCCATCTGTGGTGGAGTAGGTGCTCTTTCCCTAACTCCTCACATTTTCCCAGTTTGAGTTCTTGGTTTAGGTATATATTGAGTTTGTTACTCTCTGCAAGTGAGATAAGCCTGCAGCTGTCCCTCCACATTTGGAGCAAACAGCTCCACTGATTCTACAATCTCTACCAAGAAATTCATATAAAGGGCACATTCCTGAATATATGTTCCTCGCCCCATGAGAGATAAGTGAGCCCTGTCTACACACTCTCCTCCTACTTCCAAGTGATTCCTCTAGTACTGGGGCTATCAGCTGAACCCCAGAATTTTGGATCATAGTCACAGTTTCATCCCTGTACTCTATGCAGCTGGCGACTAGATGCAACACTTACATGGCTTTGCATACAGTATATTGTAACTGTAAATGTTGCATGCCAGAAAAATGTAACAAAAATGTAAGACGAGGACTGAGGATCATTTGGGGAATATTAATAAGAAAAGGACCAAAATGCACTGGAAATGCATCACTGACAGCAGTGATGGAAATAATTTTAAACTCTTGGCACATAAAATTATGTAGAATAATACTAGGTAGAAAACTGGGAGATCCACTGTTTTGATTGTTTAATTCAGAGTATCTATATGAGATGAGCTTACACATAAATTATGACCATATTATGAAAACGTAACACAGTATAGGACTATTAGGATAACTTAAAGTATTTTGCACAGAAAAAACACTGCATTCACCAAATGGATGGAGTATTGTATCCTCTATATCCCCTGTTTGCTTCTATATTCTAATGCTAAGGTCACAAAATCTCAAACATAAAGAAGGTATGTGGTTTTCTAGAAAAAACAAGTATCTCATTTTCTTCAAAGCTAACTAAACACAGTACCAAATTCCAAAAGAGTTGCTCTCAGTGTAAGTATATTATTTACTCCAGTGTTAGGTGCTCTGATTCCAAAAAACTTGCTCTTAGTGTAATACAATGGAGTAAGTCACTTAAGAGCAAGGCTTTTGGAATTGGGCCGATAGAGTTATATTATATCAGTACCAACTGGGATGCTGAGGTGCAGAGGATCTTACTCCATGCAAAAATTGTATTAACAAATAACATTTAGTTTCTAACAGCTGCCTGCAAGTGCATTAAAATGTGAATTTTTTGTTGTTGACATCATTCGGAAGTAGTTTTCTAGAAATATTGAACTACGATACCAGTGGCCCAGGATGTAATCCTTGTTTGTATTACCTGCTCATCAGTGAATTTAAATGTTTTTTACATGAAATTTCCAAATAAATTTACATCTAGTCAGTTAATACAACAGGATCTTTTAAACTGCTTTAACTTAAACAAGAAGTGTACCCTTTTCAAAGCTACCACTCATTTCAATCAATGACCAAACTTGCTTACCTCCAGCTGCCATTCATAATCCTAAAAATAAAAAACAATTTCTAGGCTATCTTAAAACTTAATTACTAGTTCTTTTCACCATCTTGTTGTTTTGGAATTATGTGTTTAGGTGTTAAGATGTTCCGATAAGAGCTGTTCAACCAAGTGTGTCACTTGATGGGTAGTTGTTCTGTGCTGAATAGCATGTTCTTCTTGTCATATTAATATATGTGATGGCTTATTCATACTGAATGTTTTATGTATGTAGCCTGACTAGGGCTTGTTATAGTGTTGTTTTTTTGTTTGTTTGTTTGTTTTGTTTTGTTTTTATTTTGTTGTTGTTTTTATGTGATGTCTGCTGTATCGTTTTATTTAACATTTTTATCCAGAGTCCCACCTGTAAAAGTGATACTGGTCCACGGGAATTTACTTGATGCAAAAGACATTTCAGTTAGTATTAATGCAATTATTTATTTATTTTTTATTTATTTTACATTTGTTAACCGGGAGAGTCCGACTGGATACATGTCCATTTTCAGCGGAGGCCCGGGGAGAAAAGCTCCAAGTACATAACAGACATATGAACATTGTTAATGCAAAAAAAAGGAAGATAGTTGAGTTCTAAATACAATATAAAGATACATCACATCTTGGGAAAAAAAAAAACAACAGCAGCATATAAAAAAAACATAGGTCAGTTACAAAGGCGAGGCACCTTGTTAAAAAGCGGTTAAGGATAGTGAGTTAAGAGAAGGGTAAATGATAGTGGTTAATCAGGTTTGGAACAGGGACATTGCCAGAGAGTATTGAGATGGGGTTTAAGTTTTTTTTTGAATTGTAGGAGTGAGGGTTCTGAGGTGAACATGGTCGGAAGGGAGTTCCACATTTTACCTACAAAGTTTGAGAATAGAGAATCCCCAGCAGAATTATTGGCTTTGGTAGTTTGAGCTAAGATCTTATTGGCGTAAAGATTGCAGGTTAATATAGGGGTGAATGATGTTTTTCAGAGCTGGTGTTTTCTCTGGGTGATACAGTATCTGGTGAGCCGTTTTGAGTTGGTTGAAATGGAGTTGGCTGGAAAACTCTAACCACCCTAGTTGCTTCAAGTTAGTGCAGTGGTGCGTTCTAAAGGTGGAATTTGTGGCAAATCTAGCTATGTGATTGTAACAAGAAGCAAGTTTGTTAAGGGTTGTCTTGTTTAGGTTTTTAAAGAGGGGAGGCATAGAAAAGAGTTGATAGTAGGTGTGTGCTGGCAATTGTAATTTTAGCATGAGGAGTGAGAAAGTGTTTTACTTTATAGAGAGAAGCTTTTTATTGACGGTTTTGATGGTAAGATTGAAATGGGTGTCAAATTTAAGGAGTTATCAATGGTAACACCTAATAGCTTTGTGTGAGCTTCTGGTGATATAGTGATTCCATTGGAGGATGTAATAGAGAAGGTGGGGAAGAGTCTTGTTAGTGGGTGAGAAAGTAAGTAGTTTTGTTTTGTTGGGGTTGAGAACTAGTTGTCGACTTGAGAACCATTTTCTATTAGGTTGAAGGTGTCTTGGGTTGAAGCAGTGAGGTCTGCCAGGTTGGAGGCAGTGCTGATGATAGTCGAATCATCTGCATATTGAATGCATGTGGCATGGGGGTGATTGTGGGCAGGTCATTAACAAAGATGGTGAAGAGAAGAGGGCCAAGAATAGATCCTTGGGGAACTCCAAGTGTAACAGGTAGGCATGTAGATAATTTGTCCTGCCATAGAACAGCCTGTTGCCTATTGGACAGGTAGGATTGGAACCATTTCAGTGTGGAATTGCTAAGTGATAGTTTTTTTAATGTATGGAGGAGTTGAATGTGGTTCACCATATCAAAGGCCTTGGAGAGGTCTAAGAAAAGAGCAGATGATAGTTTATTATTGTTTCTGAAGTTATTGATGGTATTAGAAAAGGATAGTAGGGCTGATGTGGTACTGTGATTTGGCCTGAAGCCATGTTGGGAGTTAGCTAGAATTTTATTTTTGGTGAGGTGTTCCATCAGTTACACTGGGTGAGAGTATAGCTATAGGTCTGTAGTTGGTTAGCTCTAGTGAGCTACCACCTTTATGGAGAGGAATAATGTGGGACATTTTCCATATGGAGGGGATGAAGGCTTCTGACAAGGTACAGTTTATGATTATGGAGACGGGATAGGAAATGGCCTCAGCTGCTTTTTGCAGAAACTCAGCTGGGAGAAGGTCAGCTGCTAGCTATGTGGGTTTTAGTTTTTTAAGAAGAGATGTTATAAAGGATATGGGTACTGGATCGAAGGTAAATAGATGATCTGATGTAGTTGTAGTATTCTGCTGGCATGGGTAGTGGAGTGGGCTGGTTGTTTGTTTGAATTGTGTGGCCAGGGATTGTATAGTTTCTGTGAAGAAACTATTGAATGTGTTAGCAATGTTTACAGGGCACTGTTGTTTGCAAGTTGTTGGAGTGGGGGTGGTTGCCTGGCCTGGGTGCAGGAGCTTGTTTAAGCCTGCCCAATGTTTGGAGCATGCTTAGTATAGAGTGATGTACCACTGTTTGTGTTTTTCTGATGTGGCAGTGTATGTGTGTGGGTTTTGTTAGTAAGTGGATATGTTTAGTTTGAATGGGTTTCAACTGAATGTGCATGTTTTACAGCATGCATGGCAGTGCATGATGATCTCTGTGTGTGTTTTTTTTTCAACTGTTTGTGCTGTGATCATTGTTTTCTGAAATAATATATATACTTTTATGTATCTGTGTGTGTGTGTGTGTGTGTGTGTGTGTTTAAATATATGTCTGTGTATGTAGTATAGGGGATTATGGGGTGTGATACAAGTGCCCTAGTGCCAGGTAGACCACTTTCAGAAAGCTAGGAACTTGAACATTTTGTAGCTCATACAGTCTGCAGCTTGCTCTCAAATTTAAATACATGTTCGGTTGAGGTGCGGCAGCCTTTCAGAGACAGTGGAGCTACCTCACCTTGCCTATACATTGTACCTGAATTTAAACAAGGAAAGTGTAGCTTCAAGGAGGGAGTAGGAGATGGTGAGAGTGTAGATTACAGTTTCAGACCATAATCAGTATGAGTATTTAGATTTAGGGAGGGAGCTGTTTTAACATTAGGGGGCAAAAGTGATTTTAGGTTAGGAAGCGATCAGGAACTTTAATTTTAGGGAGCAGCAGGGGATTTTTAAGTTTAGTAAGTGGGAGGATACTTTAGGGTTCGGGAGTGAGGTTGGGGTTTTAGGTTTAAAGAGTGGACATTAGAATTTGGGAGGAGTTAGGCAGTGATCAGGGACCTTAGGTTTAAGGAAGGGGGAGAGAAGTTGTAGGTTTATGGATCTATCAGGGAATTTAGGGTTAAGAGGCAAGAGAGAAGTGCTATGGTTAGGGTTAGAGACCGGGAGGGAGCTTTAGGGTTAGAGTCAGGGCTCTGGTAGGGCTATGCAGTTCAGTAAGATCATATAGTGGGAGGTAATTAAGTAGGATTAGGATAATGGGAGTTAGGGCACTTACCATTTAGAGAAAGTGGCAGTGAGCGGGTATGTCTCGAGCTACTAGCACAAAATAATTTGTAGCAGACCCAGATTATTATTCGGTCTTGTATCATACCCAGATTATTACATGTTCAAGACATGAATGCCAAGAAATTCACTTTGAGAGTGAAGCTTGAGAGGTGAATCTTGGCATCCTTGTCAAGAACACATAACAGAGACTCATGAATGGAGACACAATCATAATTCTTCAGTGTGCACAGAGCTTTATCTGCTTTATGTATTGCCAATTGCTTTATGTATTACCAGTTACAGAAAAAAAAAGAAAGAGAAAATGTAGTAATGCATGTTTTACCTGCTTAAAAAGCCAGTAAAGCACTTAATAAGTGCTATGAGATAGAGAGCACATACCTCTAAACTCATTAGCTTAAGAATACTAAACAAATACAAAACTACTGCAGGGTGACAAAAAAATCAAAATCAGGGAGAGTTTCTAAAGAGTTCTCTAATTCACTTAAAAAGTTAATAGAATAAGAAGTTTTGCATCACCATTCATTTTCTGAACAATAAGAAGTATGAAACTCTAGTGTCTGTCATTATTGACTATAATCCTCAGCGATTTACCAGAAAATCTACAATTTCATGATAGGTTAAAAATATGAGGCAAAATCAGAAACATTTTGCAAAGTCAGGGACAGCAAAAGGTACAGCAGGCAGAAACAAAGTGCTCCTCTAGCAAAAGGTAAGACAGCTTTTAAAAGGTATTAAGAGATTTTGTTCTGCCATACCTTCTGCTTCCAAGTGTGCCAGAATAAAGTTTTAACAACTTTTGAATGTGGTTTTACCTTCTTCCCATTTTCTTTTATCAGTTATTACTGTCCATTGTTAGTTCCTAAAGCAAGATCCAGTCTTAACAGTGCTTAGGATGCCATTAATAATTTTTAAGCAGCCCTAAGCAATGCTAAAATCATGTCTCATGCTAGGGCCGGGCTTAACAAGTTTATCTTTTCCCTGACTTTGGAGCTTAATCACATAACTCCATGCACTATATCTGTCTCTCTCTCTCTATATATATATATATATACATATATATATATATATATATATATATATATATATACACACACACACACACACACACACACACACACACACACACACACACACACACACACACACACACACACACACACACACACACACCACACACACACACACAATGTATATATGGTTTACTATCAATATGTCGAACGTTAAAATCATTTTCAACATACATATCAAAAGTAAACCTCGAAAGTCAAAAAATAAAACAAGTTACAATGTTGAATCTGCTGATCAAATTCAGCAAATTCGACATTGTTTTCTAAAAAGTACAGTTTTGTACCTACCATAAATGTAGATGTTCGAAGATCCACATTGCTGCAGTCATAACCTGTGGGTAGTCCGCTGTCCTCGGTCCGGCCCGACAAAAGTATTAGGGGCTGGCGTCGGTCAGGCTCAGACGCCAGATCTGTCAGTGCGTCCTGGTATTAAAGCGCATGACCGATGTCATATCCTCAGTCTTTTCTTGCCCCAGATGTCAGAAGGCCCTAAAAAGAAAGGCCACAGCCTAAAATAGAAAAAAACCTATAAAACCCATGTACAAACATCTACAACCCAAACCAAACAACCACTCCAAACTACAGAGGGGAAGGAGGGAGGGTAAATTGGACTGCAGCAATGTGGATCTTCGAACATCTACATTTATGGTAGGTACAAAACTGTACTATGTTCTTCATCTCACATTGCTGCAGTCATAACCTGTGGGTAGAATCCCAAAGCAAAAGTAAAGGGAGGTTGGCAAAATCATAAAGCATTGGGAGCTGCCAATAAGCCCTGCAAGACTGCAGTGGCAAATCCAGCCCTAGATTTGGAATAAAGAGGGAGATGATAATGTTTAGAAAAAGTGTGCACTGAACTCCAAGTAGCTGCTTCCAAAATATCTTTGGTAGCTACCCCCTCAAAAAGCAGTAGAAGTGGCAGTAGCCCTAGTGGAATGAGGTCTGATTCCAGCCGGAATCTCCTTACCATGATGAGAATAACAAAAAGCAATACAATGGCCAATCCACTTAGAAATAGTTTGTTTAGAAAAAGGTTTCCCCTGAGAGCTCAAAGCAAAAGAAACAAATAACTGTTGAGACTGTCTGAAACTTTTAGTCCTGCTCAAATAATAACGCAACTGCCTGTGAATATCCAAAGTGTGCAAAATTTTCTCCCCTTTATTTTGGGGATCAGCATAAAAAGTAGGCAAATGAATAGATTGGTTCAAGGCCACATTTGAAACCACTTTAGGCATAAAAGTAGGGTTAGTACGTAGAGATACCCTATCCTTATGAAAAATCAGGAAGGGTTCAACTGCCATGAGAGCCTGTAATTCAGATACCCTTCTAGCAGACGTAATGGCCAACAAAAAAGCAGTCTTCCAAGACAAAAACTTTAACTCAGACGCAGCTGCAGGTTCAAAAGGAGGTAAAGTAAGTTTTTCCAACACAAAATTGAGATCCCAGGAAGGAGTAGGAGCTCTACGTGGGGGTCTTATGTTCTTTGCCCCTCTAAGGAATTGTTTAAACAAAGGATGAGAGAATAAAGGTGGGTCACAGTCATAGTGAGCAGAAATGGCTGCAGCATGAACTTTGACAGAGGAGAAAGACAAACCTTTGTCTAATAATTCTGTAAGATATTGAAGAGAAACACTCAAATTAGGCATGGAAACATCAAAGCTCTTTGCTGTGCTCCAAATAAAAAATTTCCTCCATTTATCAGCATAAACTTTCCTTGTACTAGGCCTTCTGGCCTCCAAAATAACATTCAAAACTTGTTGAGGAAGCTTCGACCCTCCAGGTTCTAGAACAGAATATGCCAGGCTGTTAGATGCAGGGACTGAATCCTGACATTGATGAAATGATTGCCCGCCTGAGACAAAAGGTGTGGAATTGAGGGCAAAGGCCAAGGAGGCTCCCGTACTAAACTCCTCAGCAGAGGGTACCAGTGCTGTCGAGGCCAATCTGGAGCTATTAGAATCATGGAGGGCTTGTCTTGTCTGACCTTCAAGAGCACCTTGGGAAGGAGAGGCAGAGGAGGAAAGGCATAGACGTGAAGATTGCTCCAACTGAATGATAGAGCATCCACTTTCCAAGCTGTGGGATGAAACATCTTCGCAAAACTTTGGCAACTGGAAATTTAGTGGAGAAGCGAACAGATCTATGTCTGGAGTCCCCCATATCACTGTCAACTGTCGAAATACATGAGGATCCAACTTCCACTCGTGGGGATCCACCATCTGTCTGCTCAAAACATCTGCTAAGGAGTTCTGTGCTCCTGGCAGAAACCTTGCCTGAAGAGTGAGGTGCAAACTGAGAGCAGTCTCCCACAGAATCATAGCTTGTCTGCAAAGAGGGTACGAATGGGTTCCCCCTTGCTTGTTGATGTACCACATGACAGTTGTGTTGTCTGTTTGAATCAACACTTGTCCCGGGTGAAGTAAATCCTTGAAAGCCATCAATGCAAACTGGACTGCTAACATTTCCTTCAAGTTGATATGTAAATGTTGAAGTCTGGCAGGCCACGTGTCTTGAACCCACTTTCCATTGAGGTGTGCTCCCCAAGCCTTGTCCGAGGCATCTGTCGTTAAGATCTGACTCGCCTCTGGTTGGGTCACAGAGAGTCCCTTGTTTAGGTGACATTCCTGAGCCCACCACAAAAATTCCTTTTGAATGCAAGGTATTATTTGAATGACAGTGTCCAGATCGTGGCAGTGTTGTGTCCATACATTTTTGAGATACCATTGTAACTTCCTCATATGCAGTTTGGCATTGGGAAGCACTAGAATACAAGATGCCATGAACCCCAAGGCTTGAAGGACTGTCCTTGCAGTCAGCCTGGACCGTAGAGACAATTGCTGGAAGTAAAGTGTCAGGTTCCTTTGCTTGTCCGGGGTCAAAAAAGCCATCTGGGAAGCTGTATTCAGTCTCACACCCAGAAAGCACATTTCCTGAGAGGGTACTAGACTGGACTTTGTTTCGTTCACAGAATACCCTAGGCACCTTAACACTGCCATAACATACTGTAGATGGTGAAGAAGCTTGTTTTCGTCCTGAGCAAGAATCAGGCAATCGTCCAAATAAGGATAAATTTGTATTCCTCTTAACCTTAAGAAGGCTATCACCGGAGCCAGAACCTTTGTGAACACCCTGGGCACAGTAAATAAGCCAAAGGGCAATGCAGAGAACTGATAATGTAAAGTCCCAGCCCGAAAACGCATGAATCTCCTGCAACTGGGTCTGATAGGAACATGAAGATAAGCCTCTTTGAGATCCAGAGTTACCATCCAGTGATCTTTGCCCAACAGAGGCAGAAGTTGTTGCAACATCAACATTTTGAATTTTGGAATGTCCAGGTATGTGTTGAGGATAGATAAATCCAAAATTGGTCTCCAAGTGTTTCCTTTCTTTGGTACAAGAAACAGGCGAGAATAAAATCCTAGGCCCACTTCTGACATAGGGACCTGCTGTATAGCCCCCATTTGAAGAAGTAAAGAAATCTGTTTGTGAGCCTCTACTCTTTGTTGAGGAGGAACGTCTGGCATGCCTTTGAAAGGAGGCAATGTGTGGAAATAAAACCTGTAGCCTTGGTTTATAATGTCCAATACCCATTTGTCCTGGGTGACTAAAAGCCAGTTTTGCTTGAAAAGTGCTAACTTTCCTCCCAAAGGAGCTGCCAGACAGGAGGGATCTGGCAGCTGAAGATGCAGGTCATTGGGCCTGTTTACGAAAGGACTGGCCCCTGCCCTCACTAGTAGATTGTGCAGGGGAACTCCACGTTCTAGGCCTGAAAGAACCCTGAGCTCTGTCCCTACCACGTCTAGATCTGCCCCTAGACTGTAAATCAGAAGAAGGGTAAGCCCATCCCTTAGTAGGCCAATTTCTACTAAACTTAGGGGGCTGCACCTGCAAAAAATCTTTAACAGTCTGCATAGACTTAGCCTTGTCTTCCATTTTCTTTAAGACAGACTCCACAGGAGGACCAAACAAAACTTCAGACTGTAAAGGAGCATCCAAAATTCTAGCTTTAACATGCTCTGACAAATTCTGATCCTTAAGCCAGGCATGCCTGCGAATAACTGATCCAGTGGCAGCCACCCTGGAAGAAGCCTGTAAAGCATCGAAACCACACTGCAAAGAATGCTTACCCACCTGATCAGAGGCATGAACCAACTCCTGTAATTCCTTACACTCTATGCCCTCTGCCAAAGCATCTACCTTAGATTTTAATTGAGTAAGGAGAAAATTCTGGGACTTTAACATATGAAACTGGCAATTCAAAGCCCTCATTGCTAGAGTGGAAGAGGTGTACACTTTTTTACCCCACCTATCCAAAGCTCTAGAATCTTTATCCATAGGAACTGGATTCTTTACAACAGAAGCCCTGACACCCTTAGGTCCCTGACTAATAGTTTCTGGGTCAGCCCTTGGGCTCTTATACAGATATTTATGAGCCTCAGGCACTCTGTAATACCTATCTGGTTTAACTGGCACAGGAGGCAAAGAGTCTGGATTAAGGGAAGCCTCAGAGAAAACATCCTGAACAACATCCAAAACAGGAGGTATAGCTAAGGGCCGATGTTGTGGTAAAAACAAAAATTCCCTAAGCCTCTTTCGAATCCGAAATCCTGACCTTCCCATTTAAAATGCTCCCTCATAGAATGCAAGGTTTCTGAGAAAGAAAAATCCTCTGGAGGAGAAGCAGAAGGACTGGAATCCTCTGCATCTGAATCTGAATAAGGAGGAAAATCCTGAGTGTCTTCAGCCGAAGACTCTGAGTAATCTGAAGCCTGTTCCAAACTTTCCACCTCTGGCTCCACCCTAGGCCTCTTATCTGGAGGGGGCATAGAACCCCTGATTAAGGAAATTAAATCTTCTATCATTTTAAGCATGTGTTTGTTAGGCACAGAGCCTGCAGAACTAGGACTGACACCTGAGGAAGGCAAACCAGGCCTGCCCTTAGACGGTACCTTAGAGACTGAAGGAGAAGGCCTAACCACCTTAGGCAAAGAAGGAAGTACAGCAACCTGAGAGGCCCCCTCAGCCTGACCTGACTCCTGAGAGGCCACATCTTGCAAAATTAACGTCTCCCCCTGAGACTCAGCTGAAACCTCGGCTGGATCTACAGATTCCAGCGTAGTTTCTAAAGAACCGGCATCCGGAACGGACGACTCATCCTGCTTGGACCTTAACGATTTTTCCTTGCGCTTCTTAGCAGAAGCGGGCGTCGGAGGATCCGACGGCATATTGTAATTACACCGCTTACCAAAGACAAGCCTAGCGCAATCTAACCTACGTTTAATGGTGCGCTTATTAAACCTAGCACAAAAGCGACACCCGACTACGTCGTGCTCAGGCCCCAAACAAGGAATACAGAGAGAGTGGTAATCCCTATGCGGTATCTGTTTCCAACAAGAAATACAATTATTCACTTTTTCTGACATCCGGAATTAACTGAGGCAAGAAAAAACAAAAATATTCCCAACGGCTACTTAGCCCAACTTGGTTTCGGTCTGAAACTCGAAATACGAAAATTTCAGAACGCCGAACGGCACTTGCAAACGCTGCTTCTGCTTCGGACCATGCGGCAAAAAAGACTGAGGATATGACGTCGGTCATGCGCTTTAATACCAGGATGCACTGACGTCAGATATGAGCGCCCATGACCGACGCCAGCCTAATACTTTGGTATTCGGGCCGACCGAGGACAGCGGACTACCCACAGGTTATGACTGCAGCAATGTGAGATGAAGAACATCATCACGTGATGTCCGTATAGGAGGTAAAGTAAAGTAAACTCCTATACCTAATATCATGTTTTTGCAGGGGGGCAAGCCCACCCTGCACCCCTTGCTAACTATATATTCCAACTCCGAGATTGTGCTACAGTGAGGAAAGGGATGAATTTCCCAAACTCTGTGCAGTTCTTCAAATTTGCACAGTGCATTCGCTAATATAAACTTTCGGAAATTGAGATGTTCAACCAGATGAACATTCGAACATCTGTGTTTCGAATGTTTCATCTGCGGACATCTGAATCCTGAAATTTTAATAGTAAACCTGTATATATATATATATATATATATATATATATATATATATATATATATATATATATATATATATATATATATATATATGTACACACACACACACATATATATAGATATACATATATATATATATATATATATATACATATATATACATATATATATATATATATATATATATATATATACATATATATACATATATATTTAAATTTGGTGCAGTGGTTAGCATTGCCTCACAGCAAGAGGTTCTGATCCTCGCTGGGGGGCTTCTCTCTCGAGTCTGCATGTCCTCCCTGTGGCGTGGGTTTCCTCCGGGTGCTCCGGTTTCTCGCTATGGGTTTCTCCGCTCCGGGTGCCTCCCACATCCCAAAGACATGCTGCAGGTGGATTGGACACTCTAAATTGGCCCTAGGTGTGTGCCTTCTGTGGAAGGTTGGGCGCCGGCTGGCAACACTGCCATTCAATGTGCGGACAAGGTGATCCGCTGTGGCGACCCCTAACCGGGAAAAAGCCGAAAGAAGAAGAAGAAGATACATATATATTTAAATTACACTTTAATTTTTATATAATTTTAATCTTTAAATTTAATTGCAGATGTTCAGATATTCACGTATAAACACAGCATCACTCAGTCCTGCTTGTAATGTTTGCTGACTTCTGCTTCATGTTTGAAAAGCCCAAACACCCAGTTAATAAATGTTTAAATAAACATAAAACAAAATCAGCTGGGGAAAAGGAATAATTCACAGCCAGCGGGTGCTAATCATGTATTTAACTACATCCAGATATAAACAATTAGCCATAACTGACCTCAGCAGCAAACCACAATTAATTAATGTAGGCTATATGTTAGCAATGAACTGGGTTAACACAGTTTACACAGATGTCTGTCTGTTATATATTTATTTATTTATTTTTTTATATATAGCATATGTCATTAACATATATCATAAAAAAGGGAATGCAAAATAAAAAAGTAAAGATGCTTATTTGTAGAAACAAAGTTTGAATCTGTTCCATGTTCACTGTATCAGGACTGTGATAACTATGCCAGTGTCTGTGTAGCCAAAAAATATAATGAGCCAAATCATGTAGGCAGAAGAGAACAAAAAAAAAACATTCTGGTAACAGTTTTAGTACAGCTTTCAGCCACACATTATATCAGTTTATTAAAATCACAGTGTGACCGCAAATCTCATCTGTTTTACCCTACCAGGTGTAGTTCCTAACAGCAAAATAAGACTAATCAATAACTACTTCATCGAAAAACAAATCAACAAAACACATATGTTGACTAGTTTACTCATTGTACCACACACATTAACAACACTTTCCTACAGATAAATACACTCACCATTTAATAGCCTCATACTCAGGTAGATCAAGCATACCTTTTAACATGGGAGGCAAACCCCACACATTCACTTCTACATTAATATAACCAACTACAAGACTGTACTTATTTATTTACTTAGTGGAATTTGTTTACCAGGGTAGAGCACTGATCAATTCTGATCAAATTCAGTCTCAACCTGGAGTCAAATGACCAGACATACAAATAAAACAGGAGTACTAAACACTGAAGTAAGAGTAAATAAAGCACATTAGTAGAATACTGCTATGAATACAAAATAAATAAAATGTATTAATATGCAATATGTACAAAAGTTTGCAAAACACTTGTAAAGTTCTTATAAAATAAACTAGAGATTTGAGGAGGAGCAAAGGCTATCAGTGAAGGAATTAGAGTAGAGAAGAGTTAAATCACACTTAGGTGATGTGATATGCGTAACAGGTACATTCTGCTTGACTGACTAAATGAGAGCTTAGTAGAGAATGAAAATCGGAATAAGATGATGAGTCTTTAATTTTAAGTGTGGGAGATGCCCACAGTTTGGGACTGAGAAATGAGAGTGCATGGTTAGAGGTATGTAACTTTGAAAGAGGGCTTTGTGTTTTAGCACCTGAGTGATTTGAGTTTCTTCGGTTGTATTTAGAGTTGTCTTATTAGCTTTGAGGTTAAAAGAGGAAGACTACATTCATGTATGAGCTTGAACAGTTGTGTGCCTAGGAGCAGGTCTGCTCTGTTTAACTGGCAGCCTTTTTTTAGTATTACAAGCCATATATAAAAGACACTGAATTCCTCCCTCCAGGTTTCTCCTGTTTAAGGTCAGACAGATCCCGCAAGAAAGGGGGAGGAGTTGCTCTTCTGTACCCTAACTCTTTCACCATCGTCCCATACTCAAACTCCATTCCTCATTTCTCTGGAGCCGAACTCATCATAGCACAGCTAAAAATTAATGATTTCAAAAGACTGTGCTTGTTAGCCATATACATCCCACTTGGCAATAATATTCCTATATTAGAAGAAATCTTAGCCTGGACCTCAAACAATATCCGCAGCAAAACAATAATTCTAGGGGATGTCAACATAAACTGGCTAGATCAGTTAACTCCTTCTCCAAATGTTGTGATTAATCTTTATAACTTCACTCAGCACATTACTAGCATAACCCAGTCTACCAACAACAACAACAATGGTACCATACTTGACAGGATTTATTTATTTATTTAAATGTGTTGATCGGGAGTGTCCGACTGGACGTAGGTCCATTTTCAGCAGAGGCCCGGGGAGAAAAGCTCCACAGTAAAATAAACAGACAGTAGTTACATTGGATTACATAGTGATTAACAATTTAACATAGCATTTACTTACAACATATTTACAGATGAAGAACATAGTACATCAGTAGAGTATCAGAGGAGTTTAGTATCAGACCCCAACAAAATGACATCAGCAGGAACTCTACCCCTCAATATCAGTGACTACCTGCCCGCCTGCATAACATGCTCCACCTCCTCAACTTTACACCATCACCAATACAAACCATCCCAGAATGCTGGCTAATTTCAACGCAACAAACGTCAATGAAACACTAAGTAAAATTAATTGGAGCACTCTAAAAACTTTACGCCTAGATGAAGGAGTTGATGCTTTCAGCTTAACATTCCTCAGCATACTCAACAGAATGGCCTCCCTCCGAAACAAAAGAATAAAAACAAATCATGCAATCTGGCTTTCTAGAGAAACCAAAAAAACCTATGAATACCAGACAGAGAGAGCAAGGAAAAAATGGCAGAAAAGGAAAAAACCTTATTGATCTCCAGCTATTCAAACAGCTCCACAATCAAGTAAAGCATCTAGTTATTAAAGACAAAAAACAATACTACCTCCATCTCCAAAATGACTGCAACCACAACCCAAAACAATTCTGGAACTCAGTTTCTACTCTACTAAACCCCGGCACCAAAAGCAACCCCTGCCCAAACCTGACAAAACCCCAGATGAACTAGCTTCCCTCTTCAATTTTACTTTATAGACACTATCCAAACTTGCTTCCACCTTTCTTCAAACTACTCATAACAGCAACCCTATAACAACACACCACTCCTCAGCAAACCTTTCCCCCCAGCCTTTCTTTTTTTGTCCTATTCCTACTTCCACTATTACTAAACTCTTGCTAAAACCTAAACCTGGTAGCACTGCCCCAGACAGTTTACCCCCTGAATACCTACAGATTTCAGCCAGATCCATCAGCTACCCCATAGGTATTCTCATAAACATATCTATCCAAGAATCCTATGTACCATCCAACTGGAAGAAAGCCTACATCATACCCTTACACAAAGGTGACAATAATTCAGAAATCATTTATGCCCCATAGCCATACTATCCCCTATCTCCAAAATAATAGAAAAATGTATTTAAATTCAACTTATGAATTATCTACTCCAAAACCAACGACTTTCTTCCACTCAGCATGGCTTTTGTCCTGGTTACAGCACTATAACTGCTCTCCTATCCTTCTTAGACACTGTTAACCACAGTCGTAATGATGGTAAACTTGTCTCTGCATCTTTTCCTTGATCTCTCTAAGGCTTCTGACACTATCTCCCATTCTCTCCTTCTTTCCAAGTTCTTACACCTAGCCTTGTCCACTCCCATCCTTAACTGGTTTACCAGTTACCTTACAAATAGACAACAATCCAGCAAATGGTTACACTCCCTCTCACCTTTTCTCACTACTTCCACCAGAGTTCCCCAAGGGTCCATTTTAGGACCACCTTCTGTTCAGTAGTTTCATTAACAACTTTCACTCTGCTCTCACTCATGGATCTGTAGCTCAATACGCAGATGATTCCACTATTATCTGCTGCAGCACCTCTGAAACCGAACTTCTGACTACCACCCAAAATGCTTTCTCCATTACCAAAACCTGGATGACAAATAACCTCCTCGCCCTTAACCCAAATAAAACCAAACTCCTGCTTTTTGTGCCCAAAAAAATACCATTATTAATAAATCAGAATTCATCATTTATTCCTCTAACAAGACTGCCTTAGAGGAAGTTTCCCATACCAAGTTACTTGGCATTACTATAAATGACAACTTAACATTCAACTAACACATCTACAATAACATAAAAAAGTATCAAAAATTTCGTACTCTCTCCCGACATAAACACTTTCTAAACTCTCTTCTAGAAAAACACTTGCCCTAACTTTTCTCCTACCTTCTCTCCTCTATGGAGCCCCCATTCTAACAAACATCCAAGCCTCATGAAAAACTAAAATGGATAGCTGCTATAACAAAATTGCTAAGTTTGTGACTAGTGCAAAATATTCTTTTCATCACTGCCACTCATTACAATCCCTGAACTGGCTAGAACTTCCACAACACCTGACATGCATACAACTATCTACAGCACACAAACGTATCTATAAACCCCTTGAATGCCCAGCCCTTGCCTCCCTTCTGACTCTTTTATCAACCAAACTGACCTCTAAGATCTGAAAATCAATCTCTTATCCAAGTAAAGAAACCAAAACTCCCTGCAGGCCAATACTTGTAGTGTTTCACTGTAGCTAAACTCTGGAATGCCCTTCCACCTCTTCTCCAGACCATTAACAGTGCCCCCCTTTTCAAAAAATCACTTCACCAAGATCTCTCTTCTCAATGGCTCTGCCCATGCACCATCCTCAATTCCTCTATAACCTGATTTTCTGGTTCAACCCTCCAATACCCATACCCTTCATCACTCTTCTAATAGCCACCCTTGAAAAGCACAGTGTACCTCATGTTGCTTCACATGGTATAAGAAATTTTGTGTAGTTATCCCCTCCTAGCTTATGAATATTCTACAGTTAACCACATAGTCTATTATGTCCAATATGTACAACAAAAATGTGTATGTGTAAGCTGTTTGCCTTCTGTTAAACTCTGCAAATACTGAATACCTTGCTATGTATCAAAGTTCACTTTCATAACTTATAGCCATATGTTCCTTCTGATTCTCCTGTTGTTACTTCTGTAAATTGTTACATACTGAAAATAACTGTTCAACAATTTCTATTATTTATTGCAGTGCCCCTGCTCTACTCTGACTAACTCCTCACCTATGGTCAATGCCCTTATCTCTACCTCTGCTTACAATCATTGCTCCTTCCATCTCTTTTGCTCTCTACCCACCACCTCCTATTTAACTTTACTACTAACTCAACTCCTGATGCAAGGAATCTTGCTATTCACTCATTCTTACTTTTACCACACATGTGATAAATGGTAAATGTTTTATCATAAAACTAAGCTTATATCAACATATTTTTGATGATGATTGTAAATATGTTATGATATCTAATGTTTGTAAATATGTTTGTTCCCAAGAATCCTGCAATGACTGTACCATCTACACTGAAACAGTCATGCAGTTCAACCTGTTTTATACTTTGCATATCATCTATTTGTCTAACATTATCATGTAATTGCCTTGACACTTCACATTTCAGCTTAACATACTCTGCATATTGTTGTACTATGTCTTTTATGTGGAGCTTTTCTCCCCGGGCCTCTGCTGAAAAAGGACATGTGTCCAGTCGGACTTTCTCAGTAATCAAATGTAAAATAAAATAAAAATAAATAAAATATTATGTATATTGTTTTGGAGCTTTTCTCTCCGGGCCTCCACTGAAAATCGGCTCACATCAGCCCAGTGACTTTCCTGGTTAACAAAAGCAAATAAATAATAAATAAATAAATAATGCTCATTTCTGGGCAGTGCATGATAAATCTACATAATATGGTTTGTGAGTGTGTGAATAATGGCAAAGTTTTTAGCAGATTCTCCTGATAAAAGATGGAAACTGAATTCAAGTTGATGGTATAGAATTTATTTCCCTATTGCTGACTTGATGGAGTGTGGGAAGAGAAAAGGGGACACTTTTTCTCCAGAAAAGTAAGGAATTATACTTTTACCTGTGATTTCCAGTTGCAGGTTGAAATTGAGTGAAGAATCTATTAACAGATCAAGATACCTGAAACAGGATGCTCTAAGGAATGGTTGTTGTGATGATAGTTTTGTTAAGGTGTTCTTGGATCAGCTAAGCTTTTGTTTAGTACTAAAATCATCAATTTAGTTTTAATAATACAAAAACTGAGAAACTGGAAGCTCTTGTTTACGGATATGGATAGTAAGATATAAGCAGTAAAAAAAGCTGTTAGCCCCTTAAGTTTTATATATAGACATATTTTTAGGAGCCAGTGGAGGAGTTGCGGACAATAATTAATAAAGAGTTGAAGGAATTTATCTGAAAGGGAAAGAGAGCAAGAGTTAAATGGGATAAGTTGATCCTTCCAATAGAACAAGGTGGCTTAGGATTATCTGATTTGAAGGGATATTTAAGAGCTATACAGTTAATACTCATATACATAACACAAGCAGAAGGTTATAATTTAAAGTGGAAAGAGATGATGATGAAGCATGGTGGGGAGGGGGTCAAGAAATTAGGAAAGAGAGAGAGAGAGAGTGAGGTTTTGGATGCACATCCTTAAGGAGAAAAATGACAACAGCAAAATGTTGCAGAATATATTCTGGGAACTAAACCAACAAAGGAATAGAGAAAGGAGATTTTGCCAATAGGGATGATTACTAGTAGGGGTACAAAATAGGCAAGAGGGGGCTGGAATTTACTGGAGACAATATGGAAAAGGAGCCAAGGTTTTAGGAGTAAATAAATAAACAGGGAAAGGTAACAGAGTGGGATGAGGCCAAGAAGACATTTGGACTGCAGGCTAGATACTGCCTTTTCTACCAGAGACTGATGTCAGAGTATAGGCAAAAAGAAGGTGATACAGGAATCGTTAGTGAAAGATTTGCTCTGATAGGATCTGTAGTCAAATCTAGAACAGAAACTGCTGTTAAAAATAGGATAATTAGTAATGCATATAAAATATTGCATGATAAATATAATAATTAGTCAGAGAAAGAGTGAATGCTGAAGGTGTGATGGGAAAGACAGAGGTAACTGGGGCCGTGCTTTGGGGAGTGTGATAAGTTGGCAAATTTTAAAGCTACCCTACAGAGATCTCTGTCAGAAATACTGGGGGAGCAAATTGCTGTAATTGAGGAAAATGTTCTTTTTAGCTGGGACACAGGATCTGAATTGCCCAGACATAGTAAAGCCTTATTAAATGTAATACTACTGACTGCCAAAAAAAGCAATTACTAGAAAGTGGAAATCAAATGCTAAATAAATTAAAATTTAATAATGTTCAGGAGGAGGACTGAGGTTTAACAGAAGGTAGGAAATGTACAACTATGTAATGTTGTAGTGTATGACAGTTGTTATAAAGAAAGAAAACAGACACAATGCATAACACATGAAAAAAAACATTATTATGGTTTGTTTTCTTTTTTGTTGATGTATGTACGTCTGTTTCAAGTGATAATTTAATAAAGGTGTTAAAAAAAGAAACAGTCACAGGAGATCAGAAAAGATTGGAAGATAGACAGGAAAAACAATTTACAATGGAACAATGAGAGGAGATATGTATAGCTCTCATGTATGAAAAAAAAAACCAGAAAGTTTAGGATGTTTACTTGAAGTGTCTGCCTAAGTATTTTTATATCCCAAGCAGGCATCAAAGGATTTTTTTTCTCAGGTAGATAGCAAATGTTAGAAATTTGATGAGGAAGAAAAAAAGGTAACTGGGAACATGTTTTTTGGGAGTGTAATACGCTGGCTGATTTTAAAAATTCTCCATTGAATATTCTGATAAATATTAGGGGAGTAAATGGCTACAACAAAGGAAATGGAAGGAGTTACAGCAATTTTCTCCCCCAGTATTTTAACAGAGTCACCATATATGTAAAATAATGTTCATAAGGAGGAGTGAGGTTTAAGGAAAGGCATGTGTTATAAAGAAAGAAACATATATGTAATGTAAAATCTAAGCAAATGAAAACAATGCTAGTATAGTTTATTTTTTATAAATCTATATGTGCTCAGATCTTATGTGCTAATAAAGATGTTTTAAAAAAGCATAAATTTAGTTTTGGTTGCATATAGTATGAGCTTTTTTGTAATAATCCACTCACTGAGACAATTGAAGTCAGACTGTAAATTTTTCTGAGTGCTAGTTAAGGAGTGTTTAGAGCAGTAAAGGATCCTGTCATCTGCATAAAAGAGAAGAGGAAGGTGAGGAAGATGCAGTGGAAGTTTGATGATGGAAACAGAAAACAGAAGAGGGTCAAGAATAGAGTCTTGAGGTACACCATTGAGTAGAGAAGAGATTGCTGAAGTACAATAGTCAAAGTTAACTGTGAAATGTTGGTTAGTCAGATAAATTTGGAAACAGAGGATGGCATCAGGGCTAATGCCTGGTTATGATAGATGGAGTATAAGAAGAGTGGTTGACTATGTAAAATGCTCTAATGAGGTCTATAAAAAGTATAACAGATTAGTGATGGGTTATAATAGGGGTGAAACGGGCAACCACCTAGGGGCCACAGTTTCATTTTATCTCGCCTATAGTGCAACTACAAAAATCTATCTCAGTCTCTCTCTCTTTCTCTCTCTCTCTCTCTCTCTCTCTCTCTCTCTCTCTCCAGGAAAACAGCAGGTTCCACCCCACAACACAGGAACTCTGACCACAACAATGTGGGAGACTGTCGAAAATGGAGAAAAGCTTTGAATCAAACTGCTCGGGTGTTATTACCCCACTGAACCTCAGATGTTTTGCTTCTACAGATGACAGCATGTTTGTTTGAGTGTGTGTGTGTGTGTGTGTGTGTGTGTGTGTGTGTGTGTGTGTGTGTGTGTGTGTGTGTGTGTGTGTGTGTGCGAAATGCTCTAGTTATTTGTTTTGAGCTAGAAGAAGCACACTGTCTTGTTATGTGACTTACTCAGCATCATCCAGTAAGTAAACAGAGGTAGAAAGAATCAAACCCTGTATGACTTTTTTTCATTTTAAACATTTATGGGTACATTCAGCCCAAAAAAGCCAAACACCAATAGCTGTAGACAAGTCATTGGCATTCAGCAACCATGTATCTGAAACAAAGATATGTCCTTAATGGGTCATTTACATATATCTCATGGGCTTCCACTACAGGAGGTTGAGCATATTATACAGTAAAAATTCCTTCTTGCAAATTTTACTCACATATATATATACATACGTCTAGGGTGCTGAGATTTCATTCTGTAAGTGATTCAGGAAAGGCTGATGTGGCTTGCAAAACAGTAGCCTACACTACATCATTTAGGAGCTTGTGTCAGTCTGCAGGTCATAACAGCAGTGGAACAGGTTATAGTGATTTGAGTACAGTTTGTGCAAAAGTAAGAAATAAAAAAAGTTCTACTGGAACTAAGGTAATTTGTACTTTGAAGTACTTGAAAGGAGCATCAAGACAAGAAAAGTCCTGTAAAAATATCTTAGTAACTTAGAGGATGAGAGGAGAAATAAACTGGTTATTGTGCTCTTTTGCTTAAAAACATTTCAGATATCTGTGGCCAAAGACAGTCCTTGTGAAGATAATAAATCAGAGCGAAACCCATATACACTGAAACACAGAGTTGGTACAAAGACTGCTTGAAACAGTCACTGTTAAAATAATGTAATTTATTTCAGTAAAGCTGTTTTACCTTTTGCTTTGTGTGATACTTGTTCTTATTGTCAAAGGGTCAGCTGTACAGAAACTGTAATGTACGACAGGCACTTGGCTTATACTTCTGCACATAATGTAAACAGACCAGAAGATATGTTTTGTATTACTGTTGAAAGTGGCATTACACAAAATACTGTGAACTAAGCAGCATTGCAGACATTTAAATATCTGTGAACAGAAGGGCTGCAGGTACTCTCCTGGATGACTGCTCACCAGTGGCTTGATTAGTAAGATGGGGCTAGATTACTGGCATAGCATGAATGTGATATATGTGCATGAGAGAAAAAGGTTATGCAACAGTCAAACTCAGGTCCATTACAGAATACAGAGGGTGTGAACTTTGCATAGAAACAGTAGTTTGAATTTCACAAGTAATGATAGGGAATGATTTTCTTTACTTTAAGGACATGTGATTTCTGAGGCTGCCTCAGTTAGATGTCTAACAGAGGGCAAGAAATGCTGTGATAAGTTGTTTCTCACTTTCAACTGCAGTGGGAACCACCAAAGGAAGGAAGGGCATTGCAATGAGTGGCAACCAAAATTTTCCTAGGAAAAGGCTCTGAACCTAGTCACTGATGATGTGATATAGGAGACAGCCTACACTTACTGACAGAAGGAAATTCTCACAGACCAAGTGCCTCCACTATGACCAGGTAATGGTGGTCTTGTACCAAATGCTAAATTAAGCAACTAAAGATTGCATTATATCAGCTACAGAGTGACAAAGTGGCTACATGTCAAAAGCATGTTACAAGCCATGCTGTTAAAAGTGAAAGACCAGTAAATTAAAGCATCAGGGCAACTATTACATTATTTCCTTTGTGTTGCAAAATAGATGCCGCAGACTTCTACAGGGTATTTCCATTTTGAACTCCTAGATAAGCAGAAATTCACTGGGCTGCTAAACACTGAAGGTGAAACCTGTAAAGTCAAAAAGACTGTTTACTATTGTGATGACCCCCCCCCCCCCACCTGACCAGTAATCAAGGAGCCTCAATCCTCACCACTGACAACAGTGAGGGATGTTCACTGAGAGGATGACAGGTACACACATAGTATTTCCAGATGCAGCTCTCTGCATCAAGTGCAATTTCTCTTAAGAGCACACAAAGACCACAGTCAGTCCAGGGCTGGTTTATCCTTCTTTCCCCAGATCCCCAATAAGACTCCCCACTAGCACAGCTATAGAGTTGAGTCCTTAGCCAAGGTTCCAAGCCACGTCCTCCAACACTCTCTCTCTGTCCAACCAGTGCTTCATGTCCCTGGTGAAGCAGCTGACACACACACTCTTTTGGAGATTTGTTTTACACACACACACACACACACACACACACACACACACACACACACACACACACACACACACACACACACCCCTGGGAAAGGCTGGCATAGGATTGCTAGCTATGTCCCCTTCTGCCCAGACCTTAAGGTAGTTTTCACTGCCACAAGAACCCTTCTTCCAGCTACCTTAAGTCCCTTAACAAAGGGTGCACAATCTTACTGTGTAATAATCCTAATACAAATGGTAGTTTGACCAAGAGCAAGGCTATTAGGAGCAGCCCACACAGTGTCACCAAATAAATATACAAATACTGTCAAAACTTAAATATCTCTACACAGATCAGCCACAATGAAAGGTTTAAATATATTTAATAATAAATAATAAAAGAACAAGACAATACTAAATATATATTCAGTGACATCAGAGTTCAAAACCACAGGAAATATTTAAAATAACATTGCAGTACCAACTCAAACAAATAAAGAAAAGCATCTAAACTTCACTATATTCCTGACTGTATCTAAGAGAATTATATTATAACCTAAGCTCCTACTAAGAGAGCAAGGCAGATGTGTTAAATGGATATTCTACTTGTTGTCAGGTCCAAGACAGAATGCAGAATGATCTGTCTCATTAAGAGACTTCTCAAATTAATGTCTAAAATATTACTGCTGGGATAGCTTGCAGAAGGAAATAATTTCTTGTCATCTGACTCCTAGCTCCCAGGCCAAATCCCCACTGCTATAAGCTAGCAGCATTTAGCATCCACCTGTAAAAATATACAGACAAAGGCTTTTCATCAGATCTTTGGCAGATGCTGGAAGTCATAAAACAATTGCATTCCTTCATGCTATCAAAACTAGTAATTAGTTCTCCCTAAAGACAATACAGAAAGATTCCTAGCACAGACTTTGTCTCTTGCTGCACTGAGAACTGAAAGATATCATCTTTTATGGCCTAGCCTATAAAGTAATTTGATTTCAGATATTTTTCTAAAGTTTGCTGGACTGAGGTTAAACTCCTGTATTCCAGTTTCCACTGTTAAAATATATACATTTAAACAGCTACAATAGTGCATGTACATTTCTGTTCTCTTCCAGTAGGGCACACTGTGCTTACATTTCAAACACAGTACTCTACAAATACCTTTTCAACACACCTGTCTTTAAAAGCAGTTTGATATACACATGACATACAGTTCTAATACATTTGTAACACAAACATCTTATTTAAATCATTTTAAAATTCACCAATGGCATATTGTAGTAATGCAAAAGAAAAGGCTGGAATCTTCATTGGACACCCTGGAATACTGATAACTTATCCCTTCCATGTCTATCTGGGGCAAAGATGAAAGACTCAAAACTTCAGAATGAGAGGTGCCATGGGATGAAGATACATGAAAGTAGCTTCCCTGACATCGGACACAATATCCAGTTGCACTGACACTGCCTCCTGTCCTTTGACTTTCAGTGCCAAATGCATGGGTCCTGAGGACATTGGTCCAACTTCTGATGTTGATGTCAAAGAAGTTGACACCAAATCAGAACCTCTGAGTTTCAGCACAAGAACTGATGTTGAGGAAGGCATAAATGCACTTATAAACATTTCATGACACTGTTAATTTTTATGTGATTGTAAAACAGTTTACCCCAATCATTCTGTAGAGAACAAAAAAATTGTTCCTGCCTTCTGTCCCTGAGCTTACAGGGTAGCAGTTTAGAAGACTTCAAGTGCTTTGCCCAGGAAAGCATAGTCAGACAACCCCACTTTTTTTACCTGAGCACACTTAGTCATGCTAGTTTGAACTTGTAACCACTTGTCTCTGAATAGCCTTTCTTTTAAACAATCCCTTCAACTGTACCACTATTTGTTGTATACTCTCTTATCTCCCTCACAATGTTTAGAATCTGGAGATATTTAATGTGCACAATCTATCCATAATCCTGTAGCCACCCATCATAGCTCAGCCTTGCAAGCTGTCCAGTTCTAGAAGACTGGGACATTAATACATGCACAACTGGTCCAGTAATTCTCCACCCATAATAATCTCCTTCTCTCCTTTTTAGTAGCATGGAATCTAGCCTCCAAATGATATGTCTATCCATATTAGCCAAAAAGTTTTATCTGCATCACAAATAAAAATGTTGTTAGATAACAATGAAGGAATAGAATTTATATTTGGTATATCATGGAGAAGACAATAATTGACTAAAAAATAGACCTTCTACACCAAATATAGGTAACAATAAGTTGAAACCTCAAAATGCACTCACTCAAGGCACTCCTTAAAATGGAGAATATTGACATCTGTGCAATGACAGAGACCTGGTTCAAGGCTCCAGAGAGCACCCCTGCATTACCAGGGTATAATTCATACCACACCTTTTGGCCACCTAACCTGGACCGAAACACTAAAGGCAGAGGTGTGTCCATATTCATTAAGGATATCCACACCTCCAGGCTAGTTGCTCAGCATAATGCATCCAAGAGTATCCAAGTGCAACTAACTCTGGGCATGACTGCAATCCAAATTGTAGCTTGCTACAGATTCCCCACCATGCCGCAGGATTCCCATTCCTCATTTCTTGATACACTGGAAAATATTAGGGTACAACCCAATACCCTAATAATGGGTGATTTCAACTACCCCACATTAACTGTGAAAACTACTCAGGTACCAACTCTTTTGCTCAACATTTTCTGGAATTCATAAATTCCAATGTCTTGGATCAACTTTTCCACACCCCCATCAGCGGCAGCAATATCCGAAACCTGGTCATTACCAACAGGGGTGACTGGTGTTTCACACCAGAGGTCAATTAATCATTAGTCAGGTCCGACCACAAGCTAATCACCCTAGACATCCACATCCCGCCCCCACCCCCCATTAGGGAAACCACCTTAAAAATAGTTCTCCAAAGCCAACTTCATGCTTCTTAAGACAGAAGTGACAAACTTCACGACACCCATGCAGATGGACAATAGAGGTACGACTGCTGAATCTTACACAAATGCACTTTATTAGCACTTACATGAGTGCATGGATCATGCTATCCTTAACAGAACCAAGATGCTATCCTCCAAAAAAAGGAAGCCAATCTGGTGGTCCCCTGCCATAAACAAACTCTACAACAGTAAAAAGAAACTTTTGCAAAAAAGAATAAAATCCCATGATTGGAGGAACTCCCTGGTCAGCCTCAGTAAGAAGCTTAGATCTCTCTTAAAATCCTCCAAAGCTAGTTACAAAAACAAAATCACCACTGATTCTAAAGACAGTCACAAAGCATTCTATAGCAATGTCAAGAATCTCAATGGCAACACTCAGATCTGCTCTGAGTTACAGCACAATGGCACTAAATATATAGAAACAACAGATATTGCCAACATTCTGGCAGATAGGTTCAGTGCTAACTTTACCACCCTTTCACCCTCTAAAGGGCCTATCTGTATACCGGAAGAATGTAAAGTTCCTGTAATCACGGCTGCACAGGTAAAAACCACACTCTCCAAAGCCAAGAACACAGCATCCATGGGACCTGACAACATCCCAGGCTGCATTCTACATGAACTACAGAATGAACTGGCACCCACGTACCATGTTCAATCATAGCTTCACCTCAGGCTTTGTGCCCACTGAATGGTGCACAGCGATGGTTATCCCACTCCACAAAGGGGGAGCCACTACGTACCACGGGAACTACCACCACATTAGCCTAACAAGCCTGGTCTGCAAGGCCATGGAACATATCATCATGGAACTTATAAACAAAGACAATGGTAATCTCCAAACTCTGGACCCCACCCAGTTCGGGTTTGTAAAAAGCAGATCATGTCTCCTAAACCTGACAGACTTCTTTGAAGCAGTCACCAAAGCTGTAGACGAGGGTAAGATGATTCACATAGCCTATCTAGATCTCTCCAATGCTTTTGACACCATTCCCCCACTCTGGAATTATAGATAAACTCACTAAACTAGGTATAAATCTGTATGTCACAAGATGGGTTGCCAACTGGCTCACTGACAGAACCCACACTGTGAAAGTAGCAGACTCCAAATCCAACTTCAGACCAGTGACAAGTGGAGTATCACAGGGTTCAGTCCTGGGTCCACTCCTGTTTGGTATCTACTTCTCTGAAGTACAGGCTAACACAAACAGTCTTTGGCTAACGAAGTTCACAGATGACTCAATACTAGGAGCCATAATCAAAACTCCTAACAATGTGGACATCCTACAAAAGGGCCTCACTGAGAGAGATGTTGGGTGTCAAAGCCATGGCCTCAAGCTCAATGCCAAAAAGTACATTGTCATCCCCTTTGGTAAAAACTCTGTACCCATGAACTACCACATAGGCAGTAGTCTACTTAACATCAAATATGTGATAAGAGACCTTGGGACACAGGTGGACAGTAGTCTCTCCTTTGATAATCAAATCACCACAGTAGTCGGGAAATCCTTCTACGTGGCACACCTCATCACAAAAGGTTTCTCATCCAGGAAAAAAGAGGTCATTGTTCCCCTCTACTCATCACTCATTAGACCCATTATAGAGTACAATGCCCCTTTTAGTATGTACCTCACAAGACATCTACAACAAATGGAAGGCCACAGAAATACCTCACAAAGAGGATTACTGGCCTCAAACAGATGCCCTACGCAGACCATCTCAAAAAACTCCAGCTTTACTTCGTTGCATATCACCTACTCAGAGGCAATCTCTGCCTACATACAAAGCTATGTCAAACCCAGAGCTGTTGGACATCCTCCAGTTGAAGAAACCCAATCCCTCCAAGCTACATGCACTAGGGAATTAAACCTTGTCACGTCACCACAATAAACAGAACATGCTGGAGGGATAGATTCCTGTCCCAGAGACTTCCCATACTCTGGAACAAACTACCTATCTATATCAAACAAAGCTCCTCATTAGCACTCTTCAAGAAAAATCTTGATAATTGGATGGGAGATAGGAAATTCACCCCGGGGATCACTTCTGTGGCTCTGCTTGACAGGGGCACAGGAAAATACTTTTCGTGGGTGGTGAAAGCCAGGGTACCTTTTTGACTAGGCTTATATAGGTCCTAGGGCCAATAGCCTAATACCTACCTATGAACCTATGAAATCTCTGCTCTCTAAATTGTTAATGTGCCATGGGTCAGTACTCATTTCACTCTCATCAAGCCATGTACCTTCTCTTGGTGGTGGTGAGGTAGACATGGTAAGTCTCCTGGGATCCTGTCAGAGTTAAATGATTGGACAACATTAAACTCACCTTATGTTATGGCTGGAAATTTCCTGCCACCTAATGATTCTAATACATTAGCATACTGCAGACAGATCCAAGGTTCATTCTTACTGAAACAATACAAGTTGTCAAACACTATCATCTCCCAAAAATGTACTTATATTTCCTCACACCTTCTCTCCCAAGTGTTGCCACCACAAAGTATCTTTGAATAAGTTTAAGATACCTCACTAAGCTGCATTAGAGCAAACACATGTACCTCATCTCTTCTGCATACTTAAACATGTAACACAAAGCTAATTGCTTCAGTTCAGTTCACTGGAGGAATAAAATATGCTCATTTTATGTCACTGGATTCTCAAATACCATTTTACACTTGACCAAGGCATTGAGTCTCTTGACATTCCATGAAATACAATAAATACAGCCCTGCAGATATCCCATCCCATTTTCCTGCTAAAATATTGTCCAACCCAACAGCATAATAGCACAAATCCTTATGATGCAATGAAACAAGAGTACAATCTAGGATAAAGCTCACACAAAGTTTTTGTTCAAGCTTTGAGCAAGAAAATGCATAATGATGAAGGCAAAGAAGCCATATGCATGAGGTGATCCACCGTCCCAAATGAGTAAGTAAAAACAATCACAGAGAACTTTGCAGAGACCCATATAAAAACAATTAACATGGAGAGAATGCAGTTAGTTGTGTATAATTGTGACTGTAACTGGGCTATTTTAAAGCTCAGGCTGAAAGCATAACATTTTAGCAAATAAGCCCTGTCTACCTTGTAGAAAATCAAGCATCAGACTTTGTTCCCAGTCATATCTCTCAGCTGTCCAGAATTTCACAAAATACCCAGAATTTTGCCTTATATTTTTAGGTCTGCCCCTCATAGAACACTTTGGTTTCTGGCAAATCACTGAGCACTGATGACATTCAAATAATGACAGGTGTTTGAGTTTCAAATGACATATCCCTCAGAAAATGCATGTTAATCCAAAATCTGTTATTCTGTTTTCTAAGTATATGAGTGGTATTTAAAATATGTTCCTGATTTTGGTCTTTTATCTCCATTATTATTTTTTTTTGGCCTTGCCCAGAATTCTTGAGTAAAGAAGTTGAGAGATATATGAGTATGTGTGACATTTAATTAAAATCACACCACACTCCTGCAGTAACTAGTGTTATTAGCAGTCCACATTCAGCTGGTAAAACCAATTTAACTTCTCAGAAGTTCAGGCCAACACAGAGGGACTCTGGCTGACCAAGTTCGCAGACAACTGTAAGCTGGGAGCCATTATTAACTCCCCAAGTGATGTAGACATCCTACAGAAAGGCCTCACTGAGACCAACGATTGGTGTCAAAACCATGGCCTTAAGCTTAATGCCAAAAAATGCGTCGTCATCCCCTTTGGGAAAAACTCAGTTCCCACTAATTACCACATCGATGGGAATTCACTGAACACTGAAGGTATTACAAGAGATCTGGGGACACAGGTTGACAGCAACCTCTCCTTCAACCAAAACATTGCCACTGTGGTCAGAAAGTCCTTCTGTGTGGCACATCTTATTAGCAAGGGTTTTGCTTCCAGGAAGAAAGAGGTCATCATCTCTCTCTACTCTTCCCTCATTAGGCCAATCATTGAGTATAATGCCCCATTTGGCATGTACCTCACTAGACACATGCAACAACTGGAAAGGCCACAAAAGTACATCATGAAGAGGATCCTAGGCCTTAAACGCATGTCCTACATGGACAGACTCAAAATAAAATTCCAGCTATTCTCTGTCTCATATCGTCTACTAAGAGGCAATCTCTGCTTGACTTACAAAGCCATGTCTGACCCAGCTCTTTTAGAAATGCTACATGTAAAGAAATCCCTATCCCTCCACACCACATGCTCCAGAGACCTCAACCTCATTACCACAATCAAAAGAACATGCTGGAGGGACAAGTTCATAACCCAGAGACTGCCCATGCTCTGGAATAGACTTCCTGTGCATTTCAAGCAGAGCACCACACTGGCCCTCTTCAAGAGAAATCTTGATGAGTGTATGGGAAATAGGAAGTTCACCCTGGAGATCACTCCAGTGGCTCTACTTGATGGAGGCACTGAGAACCTAACGTCGGTGGTATGATGCCAGGGCACTTCTACGGGCTAGGCTTGTAAAGGCTCTATGGCCATTAGCCTAGTACACACCTATGAACCTATGAACCTAAAAGGAGATTCAGAACTAGCAGACTCCTCTTCCTCAGAACCATAATCCAAAGGGGAAGGAATCTGGGTAGAACAGGCTAGGAATTCCTCATGAGAATCCTCTTCTTCTTCAAAGGAATCCTGATCCCTAGACCTTTTGAGTGGGGAAGATGTCCAAGGAGGAGCTGAGAAAGAGACCCTATGAAGAGGCTTTAAGGCCATAAGAGCATTGAACAAACCCTGCGTAAAATTCTGCCATTCACTTTGAGTCTCCTTGGAAGTAGAAGAAATATGTTTTGCCTTTTGCTTCTTTTTTAAAGGGACATCCACCTTATGAAAAGTAGAAGGCTCCCATGCCTAGGCCTACACTTAATAATCATAGTCGGGACTTCCACCCTTACCAGTATCTGAGGAACCCTGCCTAAGCCCTTCAGTGATAATCAGCTGTGCTTCCCCCTGAGTGTCCAAAATGGACATCTGCAAGGCCTCCTTGGATGTGCAAGAAGCGGGATCCATGCTGGCCTCGGAACCAGTCACAGCAGAGGAAACCAGCCCAGAAACCAGATGATCCTCTGGGCGTTCACCAGCCTCAAAAGAGACATCCAGTGGAGCCGAAGAATCTGACCTGACCTTCTTGGCCTTCTTCTTCAAAGAAAGCTGACCCTCAGGCCAGGAAGTATCTTCCATAGCATCTTTTGCTAAAAGCTTCAGACGCTCATTTTCAAGATAAGGATGAAATATAAGAGAAGGATGAAATATAGCTATGTAAGTTTTTTGGAACAAAAGCCTTGCAAATAGTACAAGACATGGTCATGAGAAGCTCCTAAACAAAACAAGCACTGCTCGTGATGGTCTTTATGGGGAATCTGTCTCCCACACTGACATTTACCCTTTCTGGTTGACATGAAACCCCACAACACCACAAATGCTGTAAGCAAAAAAGGAGAAGTCTAAAAAAACCCAGTGGGGTACTTATCTGAACGGCTAAGTAACCAGTGATCAGACCGACAATCAAAGATGGTATTCAGACTGGTGGCAAAGACGTTCTGAGAATGATATGTCCTGACATCACCTTTATACCCTACATCTTGCACAGGGGGCATGCATGTGATGTATGGAGTATTGTTGACAACTTAAAGGCTTTGGTATACTGGCCAGACGTTGGGTCACCCTTGGCAGTGGATCCCTCATGTTAAGAATACTGCAACAGTGAAATGGAAGGACATCAGTGTATACTGGTTCTTGAGTATACTGGCATTCTATATGAGAAACTGACTAATACAAATAAATAAAGAGAGTCTAAAAAAATAGTAGTATTTCTGAAGATTGATTAATCAGACAACATCTAAGGATGCTGAAACAATTATAATGCTTTACTGGCTGTTAAAAACATTTGTTATAAAATGACTGGAAGTATTTTTGAGCTGTTTGCTTTCCCTTTAGCTTTGAGTGAAAGTAATGCTTATATGTGAGGAAAATAAATCATAATAAAGCTGTTTTGTTTGATCTAAAAGAATTTGATCTGTGTACAGTGGGTTAAAGAACTTAAAAGGGGAAGTATGTGAAATAACTAATGTTTATTAGTGTGGCTTCACACACACATACACACACACACACACACACACACACACACACACACACACACACACACACACACACACACACACACAAACACATATACACACTGTGTCTCTCTATAGATATATACACAAGCATACATATATGTGCATGTGTGTGTGTATGTGTGTGTGTATGTGTATATGTATATGTATACATATATATATATATATATATATATATATATATATATATATATATATATGGGTCTACTTTTAAAAATCAAAATCTCAAAAGACCGAACTATATTTACGTGAGACGAAAACAATGAACTCCTAAAACATCAAACTACAAATTTCTACCATGCCCCTGCTACACTGTAGTGCAATCCTGGAGATGGTAAATATATTTGGGGGGAGTGTGAGGGGCATATTCCCCCTCTTAGGTGGGTATGATTTAGTCCAGTGTGTGTTGCTTGATATTTGGGCAAGGGTTTACTTACTCTGGTAAAAATTCGTAGTTCGATGTTTTAAGAGTTCATGGTTTACTCTCTCTCGTAAATATAGTTTGATCTTTTGGGATTTCGATTTTTAAAAGTAGATCCATATATATATATATATATATATATATATACATATATATGTATGTATATGTATATATATATATATATATATATATATATATATATATATATATATATATACTCCTTACTAATACTCCTTTTAAGTATTTGGCTCCCTATTGGTCCTTTCTGATCAGTCAAAAAGTAGTTCCTTATACTATTCTGGCATATCCAAAAGTCAGTTTCGGGTTTACTCTCCAGTCCAGCTGGTGAATCTGGGAATCTTGAGGCAATGTTACAATTGCCTTATGTACACAGACCACCCTCTCCTCCTCCCTACAAGCTCAAATATATGTGAGAGATGGAACTGTATAGCCAAACTGCAGGTTGAGCTCTCTCAACCCAGTACTGGCTCAGTCAGTCAGGAGGAGAAGGGAACCACACACACCGCAATTCCAGTCTCACATAGACCTACCGCATTAGCAAACCAAAAACATAAACACACAAAAACATACTCGGAGGCTCTAAATAAAAATCTGCCTAAGCAGCAGAGACCTCCAAAGCAGACATCCAAGCAATCCCTACCCCACACCAATACCCACGTATCACATAGTTCACAAAGTCAGTGTGCCACACAGTCACAGCCCTTAAGGCTAAACAATACGCTTAATACACTTGTAATAGGTGACTCTATTGTCAGACACACTGACATCCCACTCATCAGACTGAACAAGGAGAAGGTCACTGTAAGCTGCCTGTCGAGCGCCCGGATCCGCCACATAACGCATGCACTCAGGTCACTCCAAAGCAAGTACAAGTATGACTCCATCAATGTCCATGCTGGTGTGAATGACCTGAGATGTACCTCCCTGGACTACATGAAAAGAGACATAGAGGAGCTCTCTGATCATGTAGCCCAGGCTGGTATGACCCTGACCTTGAGGAGCATCTTGCCCTCACCAAAAATGATGCCACAATATAAAGACAAAATGATCAATTTTAACAATTGGCTAAAGTATTGGTGTCATTTAAAGGGGATCCAGTGTCTGTCAGCCTGGGATGACATGCTCGACAAGCCACGTTGCTTCGCTAGGGACGGCTTGCACCTGTCACCCCTGGGCTTTCGAATACTGGCTAAGGCTCTTGCCACCCCCATAGTGCCTTTTTTAGGCAAGGCTCAAAAGACAAACCCATCTCCATAGACAACACAATGAAAAAAAAACTAAGGGTAATGCTGCTCAACGCCAGAAGTCTAAACCTCAAGATGCACGCAGTCGAGGCTCTCCTCAGTATGGAGAATATCGATATCTGTGCAGTTACAGAAACCTGGTTCAAGGCTCCCGAAAGCACCCCAGCACTACCAGGTTATACTTCATACCGTGCTTTTCAGCCACAAAACTCGGACCGAACCACAAAAGGAGGGGGAGTATCCATATACATCAAAGATACCCACACCTCCAGGTTAGTAGCACTGCACGAAGCATCAGAGACCATCCATGGTGCAACTAACAGTGGGTAAAACTGCCTTTCAGTTTGTAGCCTGCTACAGACCACCCTCCCAAACTCAGGAATCCCACTCATCTTTCCTGAGAACACTGGAGAATATGAAGGTCTCTCCAATCACCATTATATTGGGTGACTTCAACTACCCAAACATTGACTGGGAAAACTACTCAAGCCCCAACACCCTCACCCAATGGTTCCTAGAATTTATAAACTCAAATGCTATGGTGCAACTGGTCACCACCCCCACAAGAGGGAAAAACATATTGGACCTGGTTATCACCAACATGGGGACTCCACACCAGAGGTATACCCCTCATTGGTAAGGTCAGACCATAAATTAATCTCACTGAACATCCATATCCCGTCCCCACCCCCAGCCAAGGAAACCACGGTGAAGAACTTCTCAAAAGCAAACTTCACACTTCTCAAAACCGAGGTGGTATCCTTCAAAGCCCCCGGGCCAGTGGAAAATACGTCTCAAACCGCAGAATCCTTTACAAACGCATTCTATGGACACCTACAGGAATGCATGGATTGTGCTATCCCAAATAAAACCAGACTCACTCCCCCAAAGGCAGGAGACCTGTCTGGTGGACCCCGGCCATAAATAAGCTATACAACAGAAGGAGGAAGCTACTACATGATAGAGCAAAATCCCAAAAAGGGAAGGCATCTCTGATCAGTCCTAGCAAGAAACTACGATCCCTCATAAAATCATCTAAGGCTAGCTTCGAAAGAAAAATTGCACAAGACACTAAAGACAATCATAAGGCCTTCTTTAGTTATGTCAGGAACCTGGGTGGCAACTCCCAGATATGCTCTGAGTTAGTGCAAAATGACAATAAATACACTGAACCCAAAGACATTGCCAACATCCTGGCAGACAGGTTCAGTGCAAATTTCTCCTCCCCCATCCCCCCCAAAAGAGCAAATGTCTATCCCAACAGAGTGCAGCCTCCCTGACATCACAGATGAACAGGTGAGAGCTGCCCTCTCCAAATCAAAAAACACAGCATCAATGGGACCGGACGGTGTCCCGGGCTGCGTCTTACACGAACTTCAAGCAGAACTTAATCCTCACATAAAGTCACTGTTCAATCTCAGCCTTACTACAGGATATGTACCCAAGGAATGGCGTACAGCAACAGTGGTCCCGCTCCACAAAGGTGGTGCCACAACGGACCCCGGAAACTATCGCCCTATAAGCCTGACTAGCCTGGTCTGCAAAGCTATAGAGCGTATCATCATGGAACTCATAAACAAAGACATTGGGAACCTCCAGACACTGGATCCTACCCAATTTGGCTTTGTTAAGGGCAGATCTTGCCTCTTGAACCTGGTCAACTTCTTTGAAACAGTTACCAGGGCCATAGACGAAGGGAAGGTAGTCCACACAGCCTACCTGGACCTCACAAAAGCCTTCGACACAATACCCCACTCGGGCATCATAAATAAGCTCAAGAGCTTAAATATCAACCCATGTGTCACAAGATGGGTTGCAAACTGGCTCAGGGATAGAACCCACATGGTCGGAATTACAGGTGCCATGTCAGACTCTAAACCAGTTACAAGTGGTATCCCACAAGGTTCAGTCCTGGGACCTCTCTTGTTTGGTATATATTTCTCTGAGGTACAGGCTAACACGGGAGGACTATGGCTGACCAAGTTAGCAGATGACTGAAAACTGGGTGCCATAATTGACTCTCCGGCTGACACAAGCATCCTCCAAAACGGTCTCACAGAGATGGATAACTGGTGCCAGAGCCATGGCCTAAAGCTAAATGCCAAAAAATGCATAGTTATCCCCTTTGGGAAAAACAAAGTGCCCACAAATTACCACATAGGTGGAAATCCATTAAGTTTGGAAGAAGTAATTAGGGACTTGGGGACCCAAGTAGATAGTAATCCCTCCTTTGACAATCACGTCGCCAAAGTGGTTAGAAAGACCTTCTATATAGCCCACCTTATCACGACAGGTTTCACATCTAGATCAAGAGAGGTCATTGCGCCTCTCTACTCATCACCCATCAGGCCCATAATTGAATACAATGCCCCATCTGGGATGTACCTTACCCGACACCTGCAGCAACTGGAAAGACCCCAAAAGTACCTCACCAAGAGGATCAAGGGACTCAAACAGATGCCCTATGCAGTTCAGCTAAAGAAACTCCAGCTCTACTCAGTTGCTTACCACCTACTCAGAGGCGATCTGTGCCTGACGTATAAAGCCATGTACAACCCAGAATTAATGGACATGCTCCACCTCATAAATTCCACATCTCTTAGAGCTATATGCTCCAGGGACATAAACCACAGCACAGAAATAAATAGGACATGCTGGA